>NC_084962.1:3037266-3338516 GCF_949316205.1 Platichthys flesus | reverse complement strand
AGGTTCACTTGCAACTAATCTGCAGCAGCAAATACATCTCGTAGAACACATGATTGGGACCGAACTACATTTTCTATTAATGTAATGAGGACATAGTTTTGATGTCCATGTTTGGAAAGAATAGTGTACTGAATGTATAAGTAATTTTTCAATGACAAAAACACACAATTTTGCAGTACAAGAACTACTATTGTATCAACTACAGCCTTATGACACTTTTTAATGGTGATATTAAGGCTTTTACACTAAAGGAATGATCGTGGCCTGGCTTTAAATACAGAAAATGAACAGTGACTTCAGATATGACATGAACCAAAACCATCACCTTTCCCAAATCCCTTGCTGACCCGCTTTGCTGCAACTAACCCTAACCCTAACCCACAGAAGGGACTGAGGATGCAAACTCAAGTCTCTGTTGAATTATTGACTCATCCACCACTGTAACTACTGTAACTATATCATATTGAACAGTATGCGCTCACACTTCCCATTCACTTGTTCACACCTCCTCAATTGATCACCAACTTCCAGGAGCGCTCTGTCAGGTTGACATTTGACTTGTGACATCTGGAGGCTTTGAAAGCGTGGAAATACTGTTGGTTTATATTATTCTTTTGAAACTAAAACATAATAAATGTTGCTGCCTGGCTACAGCACTTTGTGGACTGCTGTTGCTAGCCTGCTAGACTCTTTCTATATCATATTCACCCCAAACGGACTGCAGGGCCTGTTCTAAACCTGCCTGTTTGGAATGGGATGTTTGTTTGGCCTGGGGTGATGCTGGTTGCAGCTTTCTTTCTGAAACTGTTAAAGTGACTTGCAGTAATTTAGGTACCAGTCCACATAACTCTGAGGCTGCAGCACTGCTTCTGCACAAAACGCTGCTCACCTGTTTATTCAAAGTGTGGTTAGGCCCGACTCAGAACCGTGAACCCGTTCGACAATGTCAGTTTTGTTGATGAGAATTGCTACTCGTCTGGTTATTCAAGTTTATTTGTATTGAACGTATCACATGTCCAAATTTGCCACTGCACTTCCTTGGAACCTTGATAATGCAGATGTCAAGTATGAAGTTGATAAGATAGCGGTTTGCGAGATTTGCGAGACACAGACCGAGATTACAGACCCAGATTTCTTGAATTGATAGATAGAGGGTCTGTAGAACACCTTCTTTACTCTTCACCACTCCTTTATTTAGAAACTGCATGTGACTCTTCTACTCAGTCCAATAAACATAGACCCATACACCTGTACATCTGTATATTCATATGCATATGGAGCAATGGTGTAATGCAAAGAACCCTGTAGAAGAGCTTCAGTTAATGTTCACATCCAACATCTTACCGAAGAAGAAATGTGATCTCAGGGACTTTGACCATGCAGTGATTGTTGGTGACAGATGAGCTCGTTTGAGTGTTTCTGAAACTTTCACAACATGTTGTGAAAGTTTGGAATGGGATGTTTGTTTGGCCTGGGGTGATGCTGGTTGCAGCTTTCTTTCTGAAACTGTTAAAGTGACTTGCAGTAATTTAGGTACCAGTCCACATAACTCTGAGGCTGCAGCACTGCTTCTGCACAAAACGCTGCTCACCTGTTTATTCAAAGTGTGGTTAGGCCCGACTCAGAACCGTGAACCCGTTCGACAATGTCAGTTTTGTTGATGAGAATTGCTACTCGTCTGGTTATTCAAGTTTATTTGTATTGAACCTATCACATGTCCAAATTTGCCACTGCACTTCCTTGGAACCTTGATTATGCAGATGTCAAGTATGAAGTTGATAAGATAGCGGTTTGCGAGATTTGCGAGACACAGACCGAGATTACAGACCCAGATTTCTTGAATTGATAGATAGAGGGTCTGTAGAACACCTTCTTTACTCTTCACCACTCCTTTATTTAGAAACTGCATGTGACTCTTCTACTCAGTCCAATAAACATAGACCCATACACCTGTACATCTGTATATTCACATGCATATGGAGCAATGGTGTAATGCAAAGAACCCTGTAGAAGAGCTTCAGTTAATGTTCACATCCAACATCTTACCGAAGAAGAAATGTGATCTCAGGGACTTTGACCATGCAGTGATTGTTGGTGACAGATGAGCTCGTTTGAGTGTTTCTGAAACTTTCACAACATCCGTGAGCAGCAGTTTTGTGTATATAAGAGAGGTCAGAGAAGAATAGTCTGACTGATTAAGTTAACAGAAATGCAACGTTAACTCAGATAACCATCTCAGAATAAACAAAACATCTAACCTTGAGGTGGATTCTTCTAGAACAGCGGAGACCACATCCTATCAGCCAAGAACAGAAATGTGAGGCTGCGTTGACACAGACTCACCAACGCTGGACAGATGAAGACTGAAGAACGTAGCCTGGTCTGATGAATCAGGTTTTTTTGCTGAGGCTGCAGATGTTAGACTCAAAATCTGCAGCATGAATCCATAGAGCAGAGGCAGATCTAGATTTCTCTAAATCAGGGGCTATAACAGGTGCTACAATTTGCACTAAGGGGCCCATTATCTGTCAACATTCATGCACAATTCCTGATTGAGTAGGGTGAACATTTAAGTAATTCCTTGTTCACTATAAGCTCTATAACTTTGAACATATTTTGAAAATTGTTTCTTCCTTAATCAGTATAAGTCTTTCAAATTTTTTTTAATTTACTGTTAGTATTATTGGTAAGTCACTAGTTTATTTCAAATGAATAAGTGAATACAAATATTAGGGAGTGGACTATCAGATTTCATCTGGGGGCGCCCTTCCCCCCACCCCTGGATCCACCTCTGCCATGTGTCAACAACCCATGCTGCAGGTGGTGTCATGGTGGGTATCTGAGTATTGTTGCTGTTGTTTGTTCATGTCATGAACATGATGATGAGTTCAGTGAACTCCAGTTACCTCCACAGTCAGCAACTAGTAGAACACCTTTGACATATGTGGTAGAACAGGAGATTGGCAGCATGAATGTTCAACTGACAAATCTGCAGAAATAATTTGATACAGTCATGGCAACATGCAGCAGATTATGAAAGGAAATATCGGCGGCTGTTTTGAAAACAAAGGGAGGAACTGCCCACTGATAGTAAGAGTTTCTAACAAAGTGCACGGTAAGTGCATGCTCACAGTGTGTTTGCTCTGGAGGCTGTTTACATGGTTAGGATGGATCAAACTAAGCCGCTTTGTCCTGGAGTCTAAAGAGTTGAAATCCTTTAAGACAGCCCAATCACTGGGTGACAGTTCCCTGTCTGTCACCGCTCTGGCTCCGGCAGGAGATGAGTGGAGTAAACAAACAGGAGTGAATGGGGTGTGAGAGATGACTCATCGGTTCTGGGCTTGCAGTCGCTCTCTGTGTGCCTCTCTCAGTCTGCTGCACATCCGCTCCCCTGAAGGCCCTCGTCACCACAGGCATACTTCAGCAATTACCTTCTCGCCCACACACTGTCAGTCACATGGGCCGTAATAACAGGCTGTCGTACTGTCCCCCTGCAAACTCACTCACCAGCCTAAACACACACACACACACGCGCGCACACACACACGCGCACACACACACGCACACACACACACACACACACACACACACACACACACACACACACACACACACACACACACACACACACACACAGGTTTGCAGCACTATCCTTATCAGTACATTGCATTGACTTCCTTTCAGCATGGAAGGCTTAACCCCCAAGACTAACTCCAAACCTTAACCCTAAACAACAAATTACTAACCTTAAACCGACATCATATCGTATCATAGCCCTAAGGACCTCAGAAATTAGATTCTGCTTCATTAGAGATCTGGTTCTCATAGGGTTTTCTGGTCATGACCAGGTCGGTGTTTACAGTGGAAAAGGTCCCAAATGACCTACTTATTATCTATTTATCATCCTTTATTATGCTTCTAGTTTACTCAAGCAAACTGAATGCACAAATGCACTCCAGACCAAGCCAAATCAAGCAGTAAATACAGTAAAACACAATCTTGACATTTAACCTTTTGTTTGGCTTTTCATGGAGCTTTCCTCGTGCTAAACTGTGCAGGTTGGATGCAGGCTTTGTGTTGACATGTCAGGAACCTGACTTGTTGTCAGTTTGAACTCCTCAGTCAACGTGACCTTCTGCTGGAAAACAACCACCTGCTGTGGTGTGAAGAGCTTTACACCCTAACAGCAAAGTCTATAGCTGAGAGAAAATTGATATCTCATCAAATCAATATTGCTTCTGATGCTGTTCCACCCCGAATGAAAATATACACACCTTACATATTGCATATAAAATGTTGAGGACTTGCTGATGCTGTACAATAGACATTTTCTTTTCTTTTAGCACTTCCCACTCATTCAGTATTGAACCTGTGGGAATCTGTTAATCTCACTGTCGCTCAAAAATGCCTCAACTCTTACTCATTCAGTTCTCTCCATGAGGCGGCACATTCAACACATCAAATGCAGGTGATACCTTGACTGGTGGATGTAAATGAATAGGACAACTCACCTGGGGTTGTACAGAGTTAGTGATCCAGCACTGCAATCGTCTTATTCACTCCTTTATTCTTATTCTGCATAATTTTTTATTCTTATGTGTGGAATGCAACAACAGACATTTGCTTTGTTAATGTACTCAAGTACATTTTCGTATATTCAAGCTCCCACTGCTCCCACTTGGGCTGCGCTGGGGAGCTGGGGCTCTCAGCCAGGCTCACCAGGGGTGAGGGGGGCGGGGCACTCAAAACATGTCAACAGTGTTGCCAACTTCTCAGTAAGGAAAGTAGCTATTGGCTGTCCTAAAAGTCGCTAGATGTCGCTAAATGACGCCATCGCCTAATTTGCATAATGTAATGGATGTACAGAAAGTGAGAAAAAAACACCCTAAAGATGTTTAGAACTTAAAATAAGCGTTCTTCTACAGAAAGGTATTACATTATGTTTTTTTCTGGGATAATTATCTCGGAAATTCCGAAACAAATGCCCCAAAAAATAAAAAATAAAAGTGAATGCTTCTGTATTCTGGTGTTGATTTTTATTTTTTTTTTAGCTTGCCATTGAAATAGGCCATCACTTCTCAAAATAACCTCATGACTTTAATGCTGCATCTAGACCCACATGCATAAATTGATTTTGTCCTATATTGTCAAATGTTAGAATATCAAAGTTAATCAAAAGGCTGTTATGTGGGGTGGAACTTCTAGCTCTAGGTCCAACCCTCCTCCTTTGATGTGCACACCAAATCCTTCCGCATGACGATGTGCGCTGATGTGCGCCGCAGGCGTACGCTGCAGGACGACGCTGCAGGACGATGTGCGTTGCAGGATGAAGTGTGCCACAGGACCATGTGCGGCGCAGGACGACGTGCGCCACAGGACGATGTGCGCTGCAGGACGATGTGCGCCGCAGGATGAAGTGCGCCACAGGATGATGTGCGCCGCAGGACCATGTGCGGCGCAGGATGATGTGCACTGCAGGGATGTGTGCTGCAGGATGAAGTGCGCCACAGGATGATGTGCACGGCAGGACGATGTGCGCCAGGATGATGTGTGGTGATGATGTGTCGCAGGAGGATGTGCGCCGCAGGATGATGTGCGCAGCAGGACATAGTTACAAAGTTTGCAACTTTTTTTGACATTTTTAGAGTTTATAATGGGTATTAATACTGGATTTTTATTGTGCTGGTCAGTGTACTTGTGCTTCAGTCTTTTCAATGCATCATGTGTTGTGGGTTTACTATTAACTAGAGGTGTATAGTGTTTTGATTATGTGTATGTAAGCTGCAATTTACTATCTCCTGTCGACACAAGGTAGAGAAGTTGTTGAAAACTGGTGAAACATTATTGTTTATAAGGGTATAATCAACTCTATCAAATATATATATATATATATATATATATATATATTTATCTCATCATCTCTTCCAGGGAGCACAATGTGTTTGTAGAAGAGCCCAGAATGGACAATCTTAAAACACCAGCTCTCTGAGTTATTTGGAAAGTTCTCCTGTAGGCTCGGAAGGGGAGAGGTATTCGCCATGCCACTAAATCTGACACGCTGAACATTCAACTTTGTTTCAATCCTATTTCTGCTACTTTAACTTCTTTCAGTGCTTTAACTTCACGTTCATTTTACCTATATCATTATCAGGATTTGAACATATTGAAGTAGTTTCCAATGTTTCAATTGCTGTTTTTTAAGTCAAAATTTGAGATTGACACTTTGGGCTCTATCTTGAAGTTGGCACAAAGCAGCGCCCAGCGTAACACAAGTGTCATTGCCATACTTTCAGATTAACACATTTGTAATTCTTCCCATCCAGTGCCCATGTGGTTTTTGGCACCACACAAATAAAACTGAACTGAATTGATTCAATGTTGCTTACATATACTTGAGCCCTTCTACTCATTCATGAGCATGCTGGTCATAAAATGAGAAGTGGTCAGGCGCATCATTATCTTGAGTCAGCAGATAGTATAATGCAATATCAAGATAACAAAATGCACCGGGATAGTTGCGTGCACAATATACATACATTCTTGCACACATGACGGCCTACCCATGTGCCAAGTTAAACCATTTCCTGTGCAGAGAAACAACCAACTGACATTCTGCCAAGGTGTAGGAGCAGTTACAGCAGTTGGCTCTAAAGACGATGGGAGATGACACCCTGATAGATTGATTTTGTTGTGCACCCAAAACACACCCTTTTAAACCATGCATCTGGCACAGCGGCCTTGTTTGTTTTTTCACTGTTGAACTAGCAAAGTTGGATTTGGAAATGTTTTGAATGTACCTGCGCCATTGGTTTTATAGTGTGAGGTTAGATTGTTAAATCAGAGCCCTGAGAGTGGGAGATCTGGATTGTGTGACTTGCTGGTCAAGTGGGTGGTGGCTCCTCGTCACCTTCAAGTGTGTGGAGTGGAAATTCAATCTACCAGTCGTACCTGCTGAGTTCCACCAGGCTGCACAGCAAGATTTGAGCTCTCCCACTCTCTGCCATGTTTCCAATCACAACCCTGCCTCTCTTGCATGAATGACACAAACGGCCACAGACTCCTGATAAATAAGACTGCATTAAATAAATTCTAAATAAATAAACCATCTAAATATGTGTTTGTTAAAACCTTTGCTTCCAATATTGCATCAGAAAAGGAGCAGCTGCTCTCACTCTCCCTCCCATCACCCTCATTAGTGCCCCTGTGAATAGACCCGCAGTAAAATTATGAATGGAGAATGAAGGAGTGGAGTTCTATTCCAAATAACAAATTAATTCATGATCCCAATTAGCATATTTACACAGCTACTGAAGCTAAAATGCAATGTGTGATTACATATTGCAAGGAGTGGAGTAAACAGAAAAATCGAATACCACAAAGTGAAGACTTTTGCTCCTCTAACATCGTTGAGTTTGCAGAGGAGACCTCATAGAGCTGTTAAATAATGGCCTGCAGCCCCTCTAAAGACCGACCTGGGATTCCTGCAGATTAATGGAATCCTAACTGGCACAGAGCGCAATTTATAGACCAACATGCAAGATATTATGACCCAAATTCTGTCCATTATTGAAAACGGCAACATCGCTCTCTGCCATTGCTAGCCTATTTATGTCATCCAGTTTCCATGGCTACCATGCCATAGATTAAATCTAAAGCACACACAGGTTTTCAAGTGCAACAACAACTTTGTGTTCTAAAAAGGGCAGAGTGATGACTTTCTGCCTTCCATGCAGGAATACACTTAAACAAAAGACAGATATTGATGTTATCATCCATTAGCTCATAATCTGCATAAAGAGGAAGCAGGACACAATGTGTTTGCGTTTTATTAAAGATCTATAAACAGAGTAAATCATAATGTTTGAAGCTACACCTTAGCCTATGTGTAGATGTGTACCCTATTCATAGCCCTACGCTGTACCCTGACGTGCACCTCCCCAATAATGTGACTATGCGTCGATGAGACGCAGACAGCAGGAGCTTTGATTGGTCCGATTGGTAGCATGGCGTTTTCGTCAGACTCAAAACCATTTTTGAATGGAGTTGTAGGAAGAAACACAGAAGTCTTTCTCTTCTCTGTTGCTGTTCTTCAACGAAAAGTATGTACTCTTCAACATCTATCAGCTCCAACTCCAACATGATTCCCTCAGTAACACTAATTATTGTTCTGAAGTAAAGAGATACAGACAAGAAACCAGAAGAAACTCAACACCAGCATAAAAACTTTTGTACCCTACGTAGGTAGCCTATTATGTACGGTACAGACATACCTACAGCGAAGCTTCTACACAGAAGCATGAATTTGGTTGGCTTGGTATCCAAGCCAAGCGAACTTGCTGCTGCATTAAGACTGTGTCCAGTGTCAGTACTTTTGCAGTGACAAATATATAGATATAAATAGTTAGCATTAAATGAAAAACACTAAAATGATACATTTAAACATATTTATACATGTCAGATGTGTCTTTACCTTTATTTCAAGCATTCCAATAGTGCTCCATATTTCATATCATTTACCATTGTTTGACTATGGTTGTAGGCTTTTTGTGTCACAACAACAATTCGTATTTGAGAATTTTGTCTATAGACACACTATAGTTTGATGACACCGAACAATCCTCTCTTTTCCCCGATCTGAAACCCAGGTAGCAGGACGAATCTCTGCCTGTCTGACTGACACCTCTCAGTGGATGTCTGCACGCCACCTGAAAATTTACCTTGACAAGACCAAACTGCTTTTCCTTCGAGGGAAAGGCTCTCCCAGCTATGACCTGACTATTACCTTTGACAACTCTGTGTTAGCCCCAAACCAGACTGCTGGGAACCTGGGTGTGACACTCGACAGTCAACTCTCCCTTACTGCCAACATTACTGCAACAACCCATTCCTCTAGATCATTGGATCCCAAACTTTTTACAGTCCAGTACCCCTTCAGACATTCAATCTCCAGCTACGTCCCCTCCTCACTCAGGAGGCAGCGCAGCTTCTGGTCCAGGCTCAGGTCATCTCACGCCTAGACTATTGGATCATCCTCCTGGCAGGTCTACCTGCTCGGGCCATCCGATCGAATGCAGCAGCTCGACTGGACTTTAACCTAAATGCATTCCCAGTACTTCATCTGCTCTCTTCACTGTTTACCAGTGGCTGCCCGCATCCATTTCAAAACACTAGTACTTTGACCGTGCCGCAAACGGATCGGGCCCATCCTACATCCAGGTCATGGTCAAACCTTACACCCCAGCCCGTCCACTCCACTCTGCATCTGCCATGCGGCTGGTTGCTCTCTCACAAACAGCAAGCCACTCCACAAAATCACAACTCTTTGCTGTCCTGGCTACTAAACGGTGGAACGAGCTCCCCAAGGACATCAGGACAGCACAAAGTCTATACATCTTCAGCCACAGACTAAAGACACATTTCTTCCCACTATACCTTGGATAAAAAAAAAAACTATATTTAGCAGCACTTATATGGCACTTAGATGCAGCATTTTGTAGCTGAAGAAGAAAATTGTACCTTCTTGATTCTTGATGTTCTGGGTTTGTACCCTCATGGTTGAATGCACTTATTTTAAATCGTTTGGATGAAAGCGTCAGCCAAATGAAATGTAATGTAAAAGTGCAACAGAGCACATCAACAAGATAACAATATTTACAACATTCAACACGTCAGCATGTTTAGAAGCAAGTTCCAAGTTAAATGTAACATGTGTGGTTTCATCTGTCCTTGGAAATCAAAAGCCTAAATACACAATGTCACAAGCCAGATGGTTGCCTTCCTCTCCTTGTCACACACACACCCACACACACACCCACCCAAACACACACACATACCCACCCACCCACCCACCCACCCACCCACACACACACACACACAAAGACACAGACAAACACACAGATCATCACCCTGCTCTTCCTACCAGCGTCCAGCGGGCCAACACTACGTGTCCTTCTGAGAACAAAAAAGCTGAGGACAAAGCTGGCAACCACCCCTGTCTTCCGTATTTCCACCAGTTCAGTGAGGGCACACACACACACACACACACACACACACAAACACACTTACACACACGCACACACACACACACACACACACACACACACACAAACACACACAAACACACACACACACACACACACAAACACACACAACCTGGCTGGAGAAGGAAGATTATATCATTTCTCCAGAATGAAATGACTCATTGTTCCCCATTTAGCTGCAACATCAAATAGCGACAGTGAATAAAACCCAGTGGTCTTTGTCAGCATATAAGTTGGATCTGAAATGTGAAACCTTCTAACCTTTGTCACTGTGTTCTCAGTGTCACCAGTCAATCGGGTCAGATTCAGGGTCTTCACTATCATGCACCTTACGTAACTCAATCTATTCCTAAATGAGATAAATCATTTGAGTTGAAGCAGCGGCTGTGCACACACAGGCAAGTGTGTCGAGCCGGGCCCAGTAGAATGACAAAATGAGGCTTTACACTGATACTGGCTATTGATACACTGAAGATATCTTGGCTTCTTTGTCTGTGAAAAACAAACTCACTGACGAAGACTGGATGTTTAGCACCACCTGCTGGCTGATGGGGCTCACGCTCAATTACTGTCTGAGCTGTGTTTAGAGTGCAGGAAAAAAACCTGCTTATGGAGAAAGATTCATTCAGTGTCAGCAAAAAATGAAAACATTCCATGTGCTACACATAAATATATAAACATATATAATATATTTAGGGTGCTTCCACCTCGTCTGTTCACTTGAGTGTTAATAAAAATACTTCACATTGACAGACAGACAGATTTCCACTAGTTCTGAGATATCCCGTCTTTTCTACTACAATCTACATTTTTGTATGAATCTAAATTTATGCCCCCTCCCCTCCATTACAACATGAAAATTATTATAAAAGATAATTGTGTGATATAGGTAACAATATTATCACTATAACTAATAACTATATGTAATTGTGAATTTATCATGTTATTCCATAACTATTATTTAACATGGTCTATCACACACTTGCTATTCCCTTTTTATTAGACAAATTTCTACATTCTACCATGCACACACACTAACACACTCCCCGCAACAAGCACCACCCTTCTGTTATTTTCCTGCTTATTTACTTATCTCATTTAATTTGTATTTATATTATACATTTATTGTTTACTTATTTTATGTTTTCGGACTTGTCTTCTATATCACTCTAAGTCATAGTTAAAGTTTAAATTGATTGTTTCGAGTCTTTGGGTTTTGGTGGGAAAAGGGGATGAGAAAGGTGGAGAAAGAAAGAAGAAAAGAGGGTGTGTTGTAGTCTATTAGATCAGTCTTCAGTCTGCAGAGAGAAGCTGCAGTCGCTGGCGATCCAGCTCCTCTTCTTCTCTGACTTTTTATCCATCACTTCCAGAGGGTCCTTCCTGGAGACCATGACGCTGACCCCCTCAGTCACATCCTGCTCCTTGTCCTGCAGGTTTTGCTTTAGGTGGTAGATGGTGTCTTGCAGAGAGCTCTTCAGTCTCCACTGGACCTGTAGCTGCTCCTCTGCTTTCTTCTGGGCAGCTCTTACATCACTGGTCATCTTCGTCAGGTGCTTCAGCTGAGCAGCGATAGAGGCCTGGGTTTCTTCAGCTTCCTCTCTGAGCTGCTGGTCATTCTTCACCCAGGTCCTGATGTTGTGTCTGCTGGTGCAGGTTCTGAGAGTTTACACAGTCACATTATTATGATGATTTCAATGGGAGCTGGAGCCAAGTGTCAAACAACAGGAGCAGGTTTAAAGGGTTTTATTCTCTTCAAAAGACAGTTAGGTAAGATGCGCCTGGAGTTGGCAGGTCAGGTGAAGCTGGTGGATAAGAAGGGATGAGTGGAAAGAAAAAGGCAGTTTGAGTTGGCAGGGACCAAGCTGGTCAGGCAGTGGCAGGTGGGCAGGAAGAGGAGGAAAAGGAGATGGAGGAGCAGGAGGAGGTGGATTACAATAATACAAATTTATTTGTATATCACTTTTTAAAAAACAGTTACAAAGTGCTTTATAAAAAGTAAAACACACAAGATGAGGTATACACAAATACTTTATCCATCCACACAGCTGTTTGAATATAAAGGATTTTAACTTCATCAACTGGTGCATTTATTCTGAAATATCATGTTATTAGATTATTATTGTCAGACAGTCATGGTCACCAGAGGATGATGAAGATGTCTGATGTTTATTCCAAATACCGACTGGTCAGTTTTAAGAACCTTGGGAAGACCCCAGAACGCCATATCTCTACTCAGAGGCTTCGTCCTCAGTAGGGCTGCGGGGCCTGTGAAGGCTGAACCACGATGAGTTGGTCCGTCAAGAAGCATTTACATCTTGGTTTTCGAACCGTTAGTCTTCGGCTTGATAGTCAAGCATCGGATGTCTCATCGTCTCACCATCATCCTTTTGAAAAACGGTTCTTCCCTGAACTGCGATGAAATTTTCAATGGGTTGGGCCACGACGGATCCACCTGTTGCTGTGACACAATCATTCTTTAATGCAGCCTCCTAAGAATGAACCTCCTGAAGTGAGACGATTCTATAAGGATGAAATGCTTTGGTTTAAAAACTGTGCGTCCTAGTGCGACTTCCAACCAGTGTATATTCCACGGGAGATCACATGTCAACAAACATCCTCCTGTAAACAGAGCTGTGAGGACAGAAAGACTTTGGGCACAAACAACCAAACAGTAGAATATATTTACATTGTACGAGTACAGCAACAGCAACGGTCAAGGCCTGAGATCCACATGAATTATGAGCAAACAAACCGTGGAGTTTACGTAACACAACATAAACGTGTGGTAATTGATCCAAATTAAACAGACGAGTTGGTGATGATCTGCAGCAATATGTGTCTGGCTAGGATGAATGTATACACTCCTCATCCGGATGAATATATGCAAAACTGTCTAACTCAGGATTTGAGTGGATGGCATTTTTGAATACTACAATGAATTGTTTTTTCCTGTAAATTGAAATATGACAAATCCCGATTCAGATAATTCGGAAAAAAAAAATTAACATTTCTGAGCAAAATGTTATGGGCAATGATCTACAAATACTGTACAAAAGGAAGTAGAATGTGCATTCCTCTGACACAACATTCAAATTCACTAGATCCAAACGTTAAATATGTCACAAATCCACATAGATATCAGGCCCCTATACACGATCCTGAGCTCTTTCCTGACCCGTATTGCATCGTTCCACCGGGTGCTGAGGTAAATTTCAAGTAATGTTTGCAGAATTCTGCCAAATAACAGACAAACAAACAAACACAGACAAACACAGATCCTTGGCAGATGTAGAAAATACTGAACAGTGAGTGAAGGTTCAGCTATTGGCTGCGTTACACACGCATTTTGCGTTTGTCACACAATTCGCAGTCAAACACTGACATACACAACCACACTGTGCCACCTGTGAAATCTGAGAGCCCAAACTGAGTGTCCATTCATGGAGACTGAGTGTGATATGACCCATAGGCCTTATACTTCCTGTGATGTACAACGGGGATCCCTGCCCATGAAGTGTCAAAATGTGTGTGTGTGTGTGTCTGTGTGTGGTTGGCTGCACACACTTCTCCTCTCAATTCTTCCCATCTTCACTTCTATCCATTGTTGTTGAAGGGCAGAGGTTTCTACTCACCATTTTCATTTACCTTAATTGTTTCGATACCGTTATTACTTTCTCACCATTGTGTTCAGTGATACTATACTGACAGGTTTTGGTTATTGTTGTTTACTTAACTTATTTTTAGTAAGTGTTTTATCCCATATGTGTCAGAATGGATCAGCATTGATAGGTTCCTTAGATGTCAGGTAAGTTTGTAATTCTCACTTCTCCTTGGTTCGTGCTTAGACTTAGTTCTGTGATGTTGACCTATTTTATAAGCCCATATTACCGTTCTGAGTATTTGGGACATTTCTTTGTGTTTAAAAATAAAATGGGTCACCCAAAAGCTGTCATGAACAGAATCATGAGAGCAAGGATTGTACATTACAAAAAGACAGAGGATCTAACAACCTGTTTTCATTTCACAGATCTCTGTATGATCAACAGCTGAGCACAGTGGATAGTTCAAATCCGGAGGGATATGGGACGAGCTTTCATATTTGGTTGCTCATTAGCTACATTAGCATTTAACATACTGTTATGTGATACAAGGGGAAAGACGCTTTAAACCGAAAATATCTCATCTGGGACGCAATTATTTAAGTGGAAAAGTAATATGTCCTGGAATCAAGCTTGTAATCTAATGCCAAAGTGCTTAAAACAAGCTTTAGTGTTGATGTAATCTGTGTGAAAATGAAACTTAAATATGTTCCAGTGAGTAGAATGGTTGTTTCATCCAAAATTTGTAAAAATTTAGCTAGCTGTCTGAGGATCACATTTTCATGATCATCACAGTTTTGTTAATTAATCTCCAAGTTTCATATTGCCAATATACTGTACATGCATAAGAGCCAAACATTTACACAAAATCACCTTTTCACCATTCAGTTTATTTCAGAATGCCTTGTTGTTTGTTGTGTACTGTACCTCATTTCCCAAACATTCAGGAAACACTGTGTTTGTGTGGCAGCGAAAACGATAATTGATCTGAGGGAAATTGCTGAAGATTCCTTCTGTACAGACGCAGTTTCATGATTCAGACTCTCACAGACGTACATTCCTCTCAGCATTCATCCTGATACTAAATGTTACATAAAACAAGCACTTAAATGCAGGCAACTCCTAAGGCAACATGTGAACTAAAAACAAACTATACTGTATAGAGAATTATAGGCCAATCTACTTTGCCTTCAGGGGCATTCCCAGATAAAATATGTCCTAACGGAAAAACATGACACAAGAGCTATTATACAGAGTGAACTACAGATAGAAAAGACAAAAACATCGACACGCAAAAACAATACTGAAGTCAAAATAAAGAGGGAATCCACAGCCCGAGACTCTTTTTTTCCCAGGTCCACACAAACGCTGACAGAATCCTTTTAATGTGATGTCTGACATCAAGTGTATCCCTGTGTGAACTGAACACATCAGCTGGAGGAAGTAAAACTGTGGACGGGCTCATGCTCGTGATGAGAGAGGGGAGAGATAAATACGGTGATTTTAGGAGAGCGTGTGTTTTGCATAACAGGGATTCCATGTTCACACTGTAGAGCTGGTTTTGAACCCCCTCATTTCTCTGAAACATCTGCACACGGTTCACACTGTTCGCCGAGAAGCCTTTTGTCTTGGTTTTCACATTGTGGAGGACAGTGTGGCTGTCAGCCGATGAGGAGTGGACACACACTGACTGGGCAAACCCCAAGACGCCCTGAGAGCAAACGCAAAGAGACGCCCGCGCTCGTCTGCCCGCCACCACACATCCACAAACAGCGTTGCGGCTGACCCACTGGTCGGTCCATGAGCGCAGAGGCAGGGTGGAGTGCAGTGACTGTTTGGCCTGCGGTGTCCCAGAATACACTGCAACCATGTGCAAATGTATTTACAATGGACGTCTTCCTGCTGGACAGGAGTACAGTTCTAAATGCAACATGCAGGACACAGTAGAGTGCAGGTCTCTTTACAAACCTGGACTGGGTGTGAGTGAGTGAGCGTGAGCAGAGCATGAGGGAGGGTGATGTAGTGCAGGGGGGAAGGAGCATGGGGGGGCGGTCAACGGAGGGGAGGGAGGGACAGTAGTGGTTCATAATGTGTCTCATCAGGACGTGCCCTGTCTCTTCTGTTGCTGGACTCTTATCAGCTCCAGCTGTTTTTTGCACTTCTGGTAGTACGTGGACAGACTCTTGTTCTCCTCCAGCAGCTTCTTGTGCTCCTGCACCAGGCGAGATGTGTTCTGCTGGTCCTTCTCATCTTGGTCCAGTTCAGCAATCAGCTCCTTCCTGCACACACAGGAGTCATCATCATCATCATTATCATCATTATCATCATTATCCTCAATATTACATTTGAGACTGGTTTCTTCACTTATCAGCCATTGGGATTTTGGAAGCCATCTTGTGAGGTTAAATTGAGGCAGCGTTTCCCAAAAATTATCTTGTGTTCTAATTTGTCCCACAGCAGTTGCGTAATAATCCAAATTCTTTTTGCTCTTCTAATGAATAAAATACTTCTCAGTGGGTCTGTTGCTCTATCGCAGCCTCGTACAACTGTGTGCAGTGTTATTTGCCGCGTTCATGCTCCTGCGCTTGTGTAACAGCCATAAAGTTGTCACTGTCCATGCAAACTGTCAGACCTCAGAGTTGCAGTTCTCTCTCACATGCAAGACCTTTTCTTTCACTGATCACATAACAGATGTATCAGTGGCAGACCTCCACTTGCCGTTCACTCCCAATGTGTGCGAGGGAGCAAGTAAATCATTTGACTCCTATGGCTTTGCATGGAATGCAAGTAGTTTGGTTTTCTTGTAGCAAATTATGCTTACTTTATTCTTGTTGTTACACAAACAACAATCAACAACAGCCTTAAGAGTGAAGTCGCTGGACAGAAAAACTGAAGCACAGGATGCAGATCCAGAGTAAAGACTGGATGTGTGAACGCAGCAGTGTAGAAAATGCTGTTTCCATCATGTTCTATAAATACCAGATGAGCTGTTTAGTCAAACACTTGTTGTGTGTGCGGCTTCTGCTTCTGCTCAATTTGGTGCTTGCCAACAGTTGACTTTTTCTACTCTCACTGCTCCGCATTTAGATATTGTTAAGTTCTTGTGGCGTGGTGACATTCATTCTGCTCAGCTTGTGACAACGCACACAGACGAGAAGCTTTTTCCCTTCACTCAAGGGAACTGATTTGATTCCACATGAAAGCCAAACACACAAAAAGAACAGAAGATGAAAAGTGTCTGCTTTGTTCTTACTTTCTCTGGATCAGCAGGGCGATCTCTGTCTGCACCTTCAGATATTCCTGGGCCATCTTGCAGTGCTGCTCAAACACAGCCATGGACTCTTTGGAGTTGGGACAGGGAGCGAGGGGCTGCAGACACAGAACACATGCAACAGCACGTTAACACACCTCGCTGATTAACAGTGTGTTTATATATTCACATAAGCGCCACCTTTTCAGGGAATCCAGTTGCTACCAGCAATTTACAGTGCCCTTAAATTCCTGTTTGAGAGTAAAGAGGTTGGCTGCAACACCACCAGGACATAACTAAAATTGGCATTATTCGAATGTACAATCAAAATAATTGTGTTCGCTGGAGGCTGAAAGGAAGTTGTACCTGCAGCTGGTGATCCAGGGTGAGATACGCCATGGGAATGGAATTGTCTGAGCCGTTGCTGTCTGAGAAGAGAGAGGGAGACAGAGAGCGAGCGAGATCTGTCAAATCCATTTTCCCATGACTTCTACTTGCGTATTGGGCTGAATGTAGAGTCAAACGCAGCTACATGTAAGATTCTACTTTTCATTTGTAGGTACAGATGAGATATTTTCACAATCACTCTGGTGTATTGTTGTTGTGAGTACCTGTGGGATCCTCAGGGGAGAAGTAACCTCTGCTGCCCGTCTTGTCAGGTGGCATCATCCTCATACTAGGACTGGAAGACCTGCTGCTGTTCCTGCTCCCCTGCAAGATGATGCACACATGCACACACACAGTCATGTGGGAGCCAATCACAGCCTCTTAAGACTCGCAGCGGCAGCATGGGATCATGAGCATTAAGAAACAACAACAATCCAGCACACCAATCAGCTTATCGTAAACTTTTAAGATAGGGTTTTATATTTCTGTGATAGTGATACGGTCATCAACTTCACAAGGGTGTAGTTGAGATTTAAATGAAGAAATAATTGATATTGTTTAGTAAAGAATAACTAGTTATACCCCTGAATGAACTTTGTTTCTACAGCCCACGTGGATTTTCTTCTAAACAAACGGAAACAAATGTTTGGAAAGCAGGAGAAATGCTTCAAGCCGAGGAGCTTATTTAAAACTGTGAGAGTTTTTGTCAGAGCGTTTGTATGTGGAGGAGCAGTGTGCGGTTCCCCCACTAATATCTTCCTTTTCCTGCTCTGATTTATCAATCACACATCTCCCCACGGATTTCTCTCTCCAGAACCAGAACGCATCCAACACTTCTTAAAAAGACGACATCAGTGAAACCTCCACGAGGCTTCACAAGAGGAGAGGAACTCAACAGCAAACACAGCAGCTGCCTGTAGGTCTCTGGTCGGTCTATAACCTTCATGAAACTGCACAGACATCTCAGACACAAGCTGATGGTTCACATATCTACTTCCAGAGGTAAAAGCCACTTTATTTAGGAGAAATGTTACATTTTAACCAGTGTGTTGCTGCTATTGTTGATGAACACATTTGGGCAGGTGTTTTTCATTATACTAAGTCCCTGTGCACTGATCGGGTTATCTCTGGATTGACCCACTTTCACAGCTATTTACAACAAATAAATAAAACTGTTAGGGACAAATCAGAAACTCTCCTGTAGTTGTTTGGATGTTGGTAAATGCTGCTGGTCCGGTTTTGATTTGAAAACTCTAGGGCGACGTTCCTGTTTGGAAATGATGACGTAGACTCCCAGCCACTTGCTGACTGGATATTTCGGTCACAAAATGGCCTTCAATGATTTGTCAGGCTTCCATCACATGACCCTATAACTATGACTTCTGAGACACATAGTACTTCTATTACTAACTGCAGCTTTACAAGCCAAGGATAGAGAAAGTGCAGTGTTGTGGTTGACAAATAAATCCTGCGCATTCACACTTGAAAGTTGCTTAACTTTTGATACTTGGCGTGTCTGACACTTGGGAATGGTGCGATCAACAACAACGAATCACAGTTTCCTGCTCAGGACACACAACACAGCCAGCTCTGGCTCTAACATGCCATGCTAGCTGTCATTGCAATACCAAAGGGAAGTACAAAGGAAATAAACGGCACAACCACGTGAACACACACCAGGTTCACCAGCTGCCTTTGCCTCTTCTCTCCAGGTTTCTGAACCTCCAAACCTTTTCTTAACTTGTATCACATAGCAATAGAACCATACTGCAGTGCAGCAATGGATGGGTGGGCTGATTGAGCCTCTTGCTGGATATGCTGGAAAGACACTTTCCACCCTGCGGGCGAGTGTCATGGTTGAGGATATAAACACTAACTTAAGATTGGAAACCACATGCCCCAGGGCAAATGCTACGGTTGCCTCATAAGGAAACTGGACAAAGCCCATCAACAGGTTTCTGCCCCAAGTCACAAGTAATCCCCCATAAGTCAGTGTCACTGTCAGTCAATAATAAAACAGTTATGGTAACAACTTTATATAGATATTTAAAATATATTGACCTGTCTGCATAGGCAGAGAAACAGATGGGACATTGTAGTACATATAAACATACTCCCTCTTAGTATGTTTCCTAACCCACAAAGCAGCTGTAGCGAAACATATTAAAATGAGACTAATGTCAATTCCCTGCCCGTAGGTAACTCTAACCATCAAGAGAGCAGTTCTTCCATTAATTTCTTTTGGCCCGACTGTGTCTTACCTGGTTGGACTCTGTGCCGATGCCTGGCAGATCCTGCACGGAGCGACGTCTCTGAGACTCACACGTGGCTGTGAACGGGATGGACGGGGCAGGGGAGAGAATGAAATCAGGAACAGTTCGAAGTTAGTAACTGTGGGGGATCGATTTTGGTGTTTGCTGGTGAGTAGGAGAGCACCCAGACCCACGGGGAACAGCTGCACTGATTTAACCATTTACATTCTGGCCTGTCGACATGTGCTGCGGCATGGCTGGAACGCAACCGCAGTGCTCTAAGAACTCAGCTGCACTGCTGGTGCACGACAAATATACACCTCAATCACTGAAGAGCAAATCTATCCACAGAAATAGCCGAGCATGCCTATATATGTTTGTTTTGCACTGACTGGCTGGTTTGGGTTACAGGCCAGTGGTGAGGTGAGGACAAGGTCCCCAGGACCTGGCAGGTACAGCACTAACTCATCATCACTTGTTTGTCTGCTGCCCGGCAGAACACCAGGGTGAAAAATAACGTCCCTGAGCTCTCACCTGTACAGGAACCGCTGCCAAAACATAAAACCTGCTTTACACTTGAAGTTGTATTATGGAAATTTACCAGCCCTGAAGCCCATATTGTCCTCCAAGTTTGTATTATTTATCTCATAACAAAAGTGAATGTCAATCAAGTGATCCGTGTTGTAAATAATCGTTTTTCAATCGTTTTTCCAAGCAGGATCCCAGTTCATCAATTTTGGACACACTGTTCCCCAAAAAATGATTATAAAGTGTTTTTTCTGGAGTCAAATATCATCCCTAGATATGTTTTTATGAGTTTAAAATATATGTATAAATGAATTTACCAAATGCTTCAATTTGGTTCTGTAGTTTTTCTGTTTAATGAGAGCTATATACAAATACAAAGAATATATAAGCATCCCTCTACTTTGTTTTGCAGGAATTCGCTTTTTCCCCGAAAGGGTGTGTATTTTCCAAACTCTGCATATCCTGGAACTGATCACTGCACACTCTGCCTGTGTCTGTTGATCACACAACAGACACAGGCTGCTGGATTTATCTGTCTAAGCTGTACAGAGGCTCTATCTACGGCACAATGAAGACAACAAAACACAAAGACACAGACTGAAACTAGAATTACAGAACTGCAGTCCTAGCCCCCTGCTAACCAGTGCAGTTTGTAATAATGTTGACATAATTTTTATTCCAGATTTATATAACTACAGGTAACTGTGACCTTTTACGTCTGAATGTGATTACTTTATCTTAAGTCCAAGTGACAGCTGATCAAAAGCTAAAGAAATCCCTTTAAGCAGTCTTGAGATATCACATTCAAGAGGCCAAAAGCATGTTTTTTGAGACCAAAGTTACCTTAAAGGGAAAGTTTTTCACTCATTATCTACTCACCATTAGAGCTGGTCGATATGGAAAAAATATTATCGCAATATTTATTTTCATATCACTCAATAGGGATGTTTATGTACAGTGTTCTTATGTATGAAAGTTTTTTCAACTGCACTTTACATATTACATTTAAAACTAACCACTACAGTTAAAAGGTGCATATAATCCATTTATATATTGCCTTTTTCCATGTCTTTATTCTTTTTTCTACCAGATTCTGACGTGCCTGCTGCTGTGACAACTGAATTTCCCCAGCGTGTGGACCATAAAGTTTTATCTTATCTTAACATAAATCAGCGCCACAGCACTTCACACACACAAACTGATCATCACATGGGATATTCACCATCTAGTCCTATATTCTTAAGTAGTTATTAGTCGATGATCGGATCATGTTAACTCTGATGTCCTCACTGTGTGCGTAAATTTTTGTCTTGTGTTGTGTAGCATGTTTAAACATGTGTCTCATAAACTGTGGAGCGAATAAAACAAACCAAGTATAAACGTCAGTCCTGTACGTGTCCTAATAACTTATGATAGCTTACTTACTGATCAGTGATGGTTTTTATTATTATAGTGTAAACTGAGAGCATGTCAGAGGGGGAGTGAGGAGCAAGCAGACTCCGACACATGACGACCGGACCTTAAATGTCAGTCTGTCCTGAAGCAGCGCTGCTTATAATTATTCAGTGGTGTGAACCTCCTATATTTATGTTCAGTCAATACATGCAGAGTTGTCCACAACTGCGCAATCACAAGAATGGGATAGACGGACGGACAAAACAACACAAAAAACGTATTGGATCTCGTCCGGATCTGCAGTTGTTGCAAGATTTGCAATACAATGCTCAAGCTGCGTGGTTTGCCATGAAACCAATACATACAAATATGCCATTTAATAAACTCAGACTGCTGCTGTACTAATTCATTACAAATTGGAATGGCAATTCTATAATTGTCATCAAAAAAATTATCCCTGATTAGTCATAGTACTTTTAATCACTACTAGTTCTTTCCCATACAAAGCACTCTTCTGTTAGCATGAGAGTAGGGCTCTAGCAGCTCTTCGATTTGCGGTACGTGCATGGACACGTCATAAGGTAGGTAGCTGCACATACATTCACCTGAAGAGCAAGCGTAAGCAATAAAAAACGCCCATGTTCATCTAAAGCATAGTTCACCAATAGGACGACCACGGTCCCGTCTGGACCCCGAACAATTATACGATTTTGACGGAGTGTTTCTATTTTATCCTGAGCTACTTTTCTCATATTTACGGTTGTCTTTTCACATTTTTGTGATAACGGTAGTAAATCCTGGCAGCACAGAGTAGAATTGACTGGTCATTAAACAGGAGAAAGTGGGAACAAAGAGAAAAGTGTTAAAGCTGTTTAGTTGTTAATATTTGTTGATTGTTCAGATGTGAAATGTCGTTACGAAAAAGAAGAAACCAGATAACCCCCTTTTTTACTTTCTAAAATTAAACACTTTATTTTAAGATGCCTTTTTCAAAAGCTCTTTATTTTGTTTTTGAAGGCAAACCTTATTTTACTTGAGAAAATAACATTTAATTGGATATTAGAGTACCCTAGTAAAATAATAATAAACAATAATGAAATACTATTGAATTGCAATTTCTTTATTTTATTTGACAGTCAGTTTTTGACTTCATAGAGACATTGATATAAATACCAGGCTACTTTAACATTATGACACTGAATCATAACGCATGTTAGACATTATGATGTTTTGGACCTTTGTTTGAGGAAATTTTATTTTGGATAAATTCATTATTATATAAATCGATGAATGAAAAATACTTGTTAGATTAATAGATAAATGTATCGTGAGATTAATAGACAAAATAATGGTTTGCAAACGTTGTGATTGCAGCTAGAAAATACAGAGAATGTGTCCGAGCTCTAATCTACAGATTTAACTTGTTTTACGGCTAATTTAACTTGACTGTAGAGACTGTAGCACCTATCTGAATATGACATTTTTATTGTATCATGTTCTTCTAGAGGAAACCCAAATAAAAAACAATCAATCCAAAGAGATTTGAATATGTTTTGTCTCATGGTTCTGTGCTGCTAGAGAGAACTTCAGCCAAAAAGCTGCCATTTAATGTTTAGATATTTAAAAATAAGTGTTTTACCTATGCCAGAGGTACATACCCAACAGTGGACTTTGTATACCATAATCAATACTCCTACTCAACGTCTGCCAGGGATATGAGTGCTGGGGAAGAAGAGGCATGATGTCCAGATGTTTACATGCAATTAAATCAAAGTGCTCCTCCTTTGATAACCTGCAACAGCTGACTCCTTTTGTCACTCGATTAAGTTAGTCTCTTATTCAACGCGTCTAACAAGGCTCCAAAAAAGAAACCTTTTCTGTCATCCAGAGCTTTCCCCAGTCCTTTCAACAGTATGTCTGCTTGTAATAATAGCTCTGACCTTCAATCTGAGAGAGATTAATCAAAATGACTTTTTCAAAGTTAATGGATGTAATGAGAGCAAGAGGAAGAGGAGGGGGGGGGGGGGGGCATGCCATGCTTCCTCACTGTCCTCTGTGCGTGAAAGGCAAGGACAAGCTCAAATACAGAGAAGTGGTGTGTTGTGGTTTCCTGCTGCTGTCCATGATCCACCTGCAGCCAAGTCAGAGAGATGACAGGGCCATGAGTTAGGGAGTTGTCTCATCTGTGACACCTGATGTGACGAAATCAGGATTTCCTCAATTCAGCTTTTGGCTCTTAATGAAATTCTAAATAAAAGGTTCATTAGCCTCAGAGGAGGATAAATTAGCTTCCACAAAATTGTTGATAATAAAGGTGATAACACATGAGAAAGCTCCAATTTCAACTCATGTTCTGTTTCTGCCCAATAAAGGAATCAGAGAGGGCAAAAACATAAGGCAACTCTGATGTGTGTTACTCCAGAACCTGCTCGATTCAATCTGAAATTTCTCATTATTATGTCAATAGCGACAAATTTAATAGGAATGAAAATCCTGTGAGGGGCATTACATGGAGTGACACACAGGAGCACAGCAACCTACAGGCTGAGCAAAGCCAGCTCCACCCAGTCATCAGGAAGCCCAGTGGTCCAGTGGTACCTGTTATGACGATCTTGGGGACATCCAGAATGGTGCCGTATGATGCTGTTTTACGGTGGCCTCGTTTATACTGTGGGCGTGCTGCGGAAAAACATACACACATACAGCTGCGTACACAAAAAGCATGCAGACTGAGACAAACTGGGGGGACGGAGCCCACAGCTGGACTGGACTAGAATGTAGGCCACACACATGCAGAGCATACAGTGTATGTGCAAGGGCAGCATGCACCTTGTACATTCCAGGCACTGTGCAGCCACTGCACTATAGCAACAGACAACAGCATGCATGAATTACACAAGCTCTCTCATGAAATGACATGTTTCTTTTAAATACATAAATGTTATCAACAAAACCAAAAATAGACATAAAATGCGCGCTGTTATAAAGTTTAAATCAGAACTATACAAGGGATCTCCTGAGGTATTGAGGTATATCCTGATTTCCTCATGACACCACTGGCGAATCTATATCTTTCTCGCAGAGCATTTGAAGGGGGGGGGGGTTGACAGCTGGGTCTGGCTCAGATGTTTTTAAAGACCAATCTTTACCTCAGAGCATTGTAAGCACATGACAAACAATCTGACTCTGGTGTTGGAGTAGCTGCTTCTTGCGGACTCAAAAAGGCCTCATTCAAGCAAGGCTCACCTCGACAATAATGCTGCATGCCTTTCATGTATACACGTATTATCAAATCCAAAATTGTAAGAAACTGACATCATGCCAATGTCCCTTCATAAGCTCCCTCCTTACTTTTCATGACGTTAAACTTTGTGCTTTGCAATGTGTGACATTACCTGCAGGTGCAAATGGCATCTTGTGCTCCAGCTCTGAAAGGTCAGCACTCATTCTTTTGCTTTCAGATGATGCCAGGCACTGTGTCCGTGAAGGCAGACTCTCAACACTGCCTCCTCTGGACAGAGGCAGAGTCCTTAACGGGTCTCCCTAAAACAGCAGAAGAACACTCACTCCAGTAGATGTTTTTCATATTTATGTTTTATTTTCTCTGTTTATATTTGCTGTAAACGACATTGTTGGGTGGTTTTGATAGGACTGGGAAGGACGGCCTTACCTTTGGCTTGAAGTAAGGTGCAAACTGAGGAGTAATCTTGATCGTGTCGTTGCTCCCTTGAGAATCGCTGCGCTCCATGTTTGCATCACTTTTGGTGCTTGTGCTGGTGCCAGTGTAGTCCACATATGAACCTGTAATTCACAAGAAACAGGACATATTCAACTTTTGCACATTCAAAAATACAAACTCTTGTTAGTAATGTTTACAGCCTGCAACTGTAATGCTCCAGCATTGTTTTTAGTACTGTGAGGTATCTAAAATGAGAAAAGTGCAGTGACGCATTTCCCCAGATCTATCAATGCTGATAACCAATGTTAGAAGTACAAACTCTTGTACCTGTACTAGTTGCAGAGTTGCTCTGTCCATCATCTGAATACTGGTATGGATATTGCAGGGGTACATCAGATCCAGGGAAGTACTGCAAAAAGGCAGATAAAAAGGGCAGATAAAATATCAGAACTATTATCAGATATATTGCCAAGGGTGGCTCTCAATACCTGCATATGTCCAGTAAGTATAGCATCTGACTGAATAACGAACACAGCAAAGCTCCAAACTTAAATCAAGGACAAATCAAATATTCTCGTCTGCAAGATGATCAGATTACATATTTGCACCTATCTAAAGGATGCATACCTCTTATCTGGTTTAGTGTACTAGTATAAACCAGTACTAGAACTACTACTAAGACTACTAGTAGGCTGAGAGAACTATCCAAACAATTGACAACTTATATCATATTCTTGCCAATGAATGTGACTAATGTATAGACCTACATTTATTGTATATATATTTCTTTTCAATCCATTGAGCATTAAATATGACAATGGATTGTACTTCGGCAAAGAGGTTATGTGAAATAAATAAGCATAAATTATTTCTTTGTTGATATAAGAAAGCCATGTAGACTATTGTATTGTCCCACATGTATGATATAACACTGATTAATTCTATCATTTTGTGAAATCTGTCCTGAACCAATATCCAGTCCACAGAATTCGATTATTTATCCTCTCTACACACAGAGCCAGGTTGTATTTACATGACAGTGTAAGTCACTGTTCAACATTCCTCTCATGCTACTCAAGTCGCTGTATGATGAGCGAAGGCATTCACTTAAGACCATTCCTTAGAACTGGTTATGCTTTTCATGTTATCAAAGACTGCCTGTACATTTCAAGTTTTACCTTTTCTCATTCTGCTCTCTGTGATTCAATTACTTAAGTCAGGTTTAATGATTCATTCACCTCAGTTTAATGGCAGCCTAATACAGATGGTTGGCAGTATGTGGGGACAGATTACCTTCATTAGATGAGTCATGATCTTCACGATCTCCTCCATAGAAGGCCGCTGAGAGGGGTCTTTAGACCAACAGCGAGTCATCAGACTCTCAATGTGCTTGGGCAAGTTTGTGATTAAAGGAGGTCTTGTACCTGAATGTAGATAAACATTATGTTGTTAAATGCTCACACACAGCCAAAAGGAACAACTAACATTAAACAAGTCAAGCTAAGAAATATTCCAAATGTATTCTAAGTTTCTAGTGAGCTGCTGCACAGGCCAGTAATGACTCAGGCAGGAAGATTCAGTAGTGAAAATTATCAGACTTATCCCAAGGTATTATTAGTGTCGCATTAGTATTCTCCTTCATCCATCTCTTTACAGAATAAACTGCAGGGAGTGCAACTCTTTACTTTCACAGTCACCCAGCAAGTATGGCTGTGCGGGCACATCTGGTAACTCCCAGTGGCTGATAGCTGGACGTGGCCTTTACTTCCTAACCCCACCATGAATGGTCGGTGACTCACCATTGTGCACGGCCCACATGATGCGAAAAGCCGGTCCTCCAATTTCGTCAAAGGGCTTCCTGCGAGTGATCACCTCCCAGAGAATGATCCCCCAGCTGAACACATCACACTTCTCGCTGTAATTGCTGCCTGCAAGAACAGAGGAACCCACAGCAACACTTAGGAACCTTGCAAACAAAGAAAAAAACACATTCTCCGTTTGACATCACTGTCAACAGTTATTCTCTGTGGCACAGTAGGGATGAGAAGGAGGATGTGTTTAGGAAAGCAGAGCACCTTTTATGCCATTTCTGTGTTCAAAGGGAAGGAGGAGGAAAATAAGGAAGCTATTTTTTTCCCAAGAAACAGCTCATGTGTTGCTTGATTACTCGGCCTATTCTTGCAACATCGCACACCTACTTTAAAGTTGCCGCACTGAGGCTTTCTGATAACATTTCACACTGATGTTAGTAACTTGTTCAAGAGTTCATCCAGAGGGCAGCAGTGCATCGTTAAGCTGCACGGGAACTTTGTAACTTGCCTCCAAATATAAGATAATGACTTGGCTTCAATTTATCTTTTCTGCTGACCCCGTCGCCAAGAACATGTCTCATCACACAGAAATACATTTGGGCTTCTGGCCGAATTAGAACACAGATTCTATGCAGCTGTCTCCCAAGGGGAAATGAAGTCACCAGCATCAGTCAATTTATCTTCTCACTATGCTTAGGAGAATACCACCATTAATAAGGCAGGAGAGTATGATGATGAATCAAATGAAATGCGTAAATGGTGGGACATTAAGTGAAAGACAGAAAGGGTACAAATAAGTGAATATGTTTTGTGGTGATTCTGAGAATTTATCGAAAGGTAACAGTGGATACATATAAATATGATTTAGTCGAGAAAAGAAAAACAGCGGACAGGGAAGATATCTTAATAAATGCTTGGAATGCCGCTCACACTTGCCTTCAAATACCTCTGGGGCCATCCATGCTGCACTTCCTTTGTTGTTGGTCATGTGCGTCTGAATGTCGCAAGCTGTGCCAAAGTCACATATCTTCAGCACTGTGCCGCCTAACACTAGAAGCAGACTGAAACAAATACGTCAAGAAATAGTGGAGTGAAAATGCTGTGCCGTTATCAGCTACAGGTACAACACAGTAGATTTTTCAACATAACTGCAACCCCAAAAAAAATCAACAAATTGATACATGGCAAATAAAGCAAAATTATATTTGCGAAAAGGTCTGAACTTTGTTGCAGTCGTCTTTCTTATTCGCTTGATTGACTTGTGAACCCAAAGACCAAATTGACCTACAGGCTTGTAACCAATGTGCTAACATGCCCAGGTAAAGCATTTTAATTTTAAATGATATTCCAGAACTATAAGCTGAAGGTTTTGATTTTATTTGATGAAATCACACATTAAATGATGTAGCTTAACCTAACATGATATATTAGCGTAACCTAAATCGCGGAAATAGGAAGGGCAAGTATACTCCAGGAAGAATCACTGAACACAGTTTGTCCCTAAATAAATTCATGTATGATAAACAAAAGTTGGCTTTTTGTCACTACGTGTAACTTTGTCCTTCTTGGAAACTGCAAACACTACAACAGCTGGTCTTTGCCTGAGAATCCTGCCAGGAGCATTCTCTCCATCAGAAAACAACCTCTGGATATCCTCAGTAGTGCTGTGTTACTTAAGCCCTGAGGGGGGCTGAGTATGTGAGAGTCTGTTGTTTTAAGTACTTTTCTGATTGACCACACACACACCACAGGCATGGCAAAGACAAATTTGTGCAGTCCTTGTTGGTTAAACTGAGTCAGATTAAATTTGACTTGATGAAGTCCATCAAAGTTTTTTTCATCAAATGTTAATTCTATTCTGACCATGCCCCTCAGCCACGTTCAACGATGGCTGAGGGGCGATTCAATCCCAGTCTTCCCCATCTACAGGCTTAAGTGACTTTGGGCAAGATACCAAACCCTGAATAGCCCATCATAGAAAAAGTGCTGCCCATTGATGCACGTTAGGAATGTGTGTGAATAAACTGTATTGTAACATGTTTTGAGTGGTCATCAAGACCAGACAAGGACTACATAAATACAGAGCATTTACCATATCTTACCCGACATTTCAATATAAAATATAGAGAAATTAAAAGTCAGAGTAGTTGTTGCAGCAGTTTTTGAATTTCTATTCTATTTATCCTGTTTTTGTTTATATATATTTTTTACAGGCTTCTTTATTTCCGTTCTAAGCCTGTTCAGCTCTTTGATCAACAATGATTGGTTAAAACGTGCTATATAAACAAACTTTGAATCTAACTGAAAGTATAATGTACACTTTTGTCAATGAAAACAATAAAAAATCGTCTTGATAAAGTTGCAACACTCTATTGAGATAATCCCACATTTCCGCACTCAGAAAGCCTGACCAACAGAATGAATGACATCAAAGTAGCTTAAGGAAATAAGGCCCTTTGTTGGCACAGTGAACCTGGAGACAGGAGTGTGTAAGGTGAGGAGGAGCATACTTGGGTGGCTTGAGGTCCCTGTGAATGAGAGCCTTTGGTTTCATGCCATGGAGATAGGCCACGCCTTGGGAACACTGAAAACACCAGCTCATGGCATGGGAAGCAGTGTAATAAGGGAGGGGTTCAGCACCATGCAGCACTGTGGACAAGAGAGCACAGTCACAACAACCACCACAGATAATACATGTTCAGAGGAACCAAGCAGCCACATACAAACATAACAAACAGGGCCAGCTGATGTCGTGGTATAGTTTCTTTTACGAGTTTATTCAAGAGGGGAAGACCTGAGAATACATTGCTCAAAGACTTCCAGCACAAATTCTCATGAGTCTGTAACTCAGGAGGACAGGTACATGTAAAACACAGCAGACATCCATATGGAGGTATTCAAAGTGCTTTTGAGAGCTGAGAAACCTCTAAAGCTGCTCTCAGACATGCACTGACATACACTTTCTCTGAAGGAGGTGCATGTTTGAATCCAAATGTCCAAATGAGCGATTCTGGATTATCGGCAGACTTTCTTCGCCTTGCTCCCTTAGGACAAAGTTAGCAGAAAGTCATCAGAAACCGATTTGAGAACACAGTAGCATTTCCCCCACTGGATTCACCACAAGCAAGTGGGGGGGGGGGGGGGTTGTTGACATATCTAACACGCATCAGACGTAAACAATTGAATAAAAAAATCGATGTGTCATACACATAGAAGACACGAAGATGGCAAGAAGATTTGTGGTGATAAGAGCCAATAACTGTTTCGACATGCTGCAAACAAATCATGTGATCTCTGCTGCGGAGTTAATAGGTACTTCCTGCCTCTGCACCCACCTGTGCCACCCCACGTCTGAGGATTTGTTGCTATTGTGAAACGCGTCTGTGCAGAGAACCTCACGCCATGTTGTGTAGGTGCGAAAGGCAAAGTGAGGCTAAAATATGGACAGACTTATCTGGATATTATCCGCAGGTCATGTGTAAAAATCACAAGATTTTGTGGTTCACACTGGTCTTCTGTGAAGGTGAGAGTTGTTTAAAACTGAGTGATTGGGGTTCTTGAATCTATCAGACATCTTTTTAGTGCTGCTGCCACATTCTCAGTTCTCAGCAGTTGACTTGCAAATGACTTGGAAATGCATCTTTTTAGTATCTAGAGTGGTGAGCAGTCTGCTGTGAGAGGGGAGAAACTCTATGTTCTCGATGGTCACGATATAGTAATTTCATGTATCTAAAGTGGAACAAGCTGCAGTACATCCGAGTATATTTGATATATCGCCCACCCCTATGACAATCAGTTATATGATTTAAGCTGAAACACTGGCACGTATTTATACTGTTTTAGGATTATCCCATAAAGTTGAGAAGAACCCGAGCTGACTTGCAGCACTTTTTTTAAGCTGACTGACACAGACCAGTGCAGAAGGAACAGTGTATATTTTTACAAACCAAGTCCAGATTTAAAATGACCAAACAAAAAACCGTACCTTACAAAGGTAGAGACAGGTTATGTTAATGTAGGTCCAGTGTCTGGCGGACAGATCTGGCAGCCACCCAGAGGCGGAGAGTCACTGTGATGCCAACTTTTACTTTTGACTGTGTTTACATCTAAGATGAATATAAAGCACGAAAGGCGATCACCTTACAAATTAGTAAATTTAAACGTGCAAACATTGGGACAGCCCTAGAAATGATAGCATTACTACATATTGCTGTTTACTTCATGTCAAAATTTACCAGATTCTTTTGAATGTATAGTGAAGAAGAAACCCGACATTTGCAGCATGTCACTGTGCAAGTATTTGATAAAGGAACTGGACGAGGGACTAAACATGCACACAGTGGGAGGATAACTGAACAGGGCTGCTTCTCATGTCTGTGCAAGGCTGTGTTCATTTCACCACTGGCAGCGTGGAGTGCAGTCACTGGTAATACAACAGTATCTTTCTTGAGCAAAACATGAAGACTCACCATTATACAAAGACCCGCCTTCAGCATATTCCATCACTAGGCATACCTGAGAGGGAAGGAAAATCATAGAGCAGAATTAACCAAACAGACAAAACAATCAGACAGAAACACAGTGAGATACACCATTGGTTAGTTGGATCACATTGTGGCTGTAAAGCTAAAACAGTGTTACGTATAATAATGATACAAGTAACTTACTGGATTATTGCAGGAACCATACAACTTCACGATGTTGGGGTGATTCACACGTGAAAGCTGCCGGAGCTGAAGAAGAAAAAAAAAAAAAGGCTTAGAGAGTGCTGAATGACTGCTGACGCTAGCTCCTCCCTGGTAATGATGATACTTAGGGACAGAAAGGGCACCAGCCACAGCATAGCTGTAACATGTGTTCTAGATCCCAGATCCCACACAACAAGTGGCACCAGAAGACCTGCAGGTGTGTCTGAATATAATCGTAAGTCATTTCTTGTGGTAGGAATGAGAAAGGAACAGTACCTCAACAATGAAGGCTTTCCTCTCCGATTCGCTCTCGATGGTCTTGATTGCCACATCTTTGCCTTTCCATTTGGCTTTGCATACAACCCCGAACGCTCCTCTCCCCACAACCTGAAAATGCACAGTCAACAAGACAGTTACTTGTAGATATTCTGATGCGGATGTTTTCACACTCAGCTGTTGTGAGCGCCCTGTTTTGTGCTGGGGAGACCTATTGAAGAAGAGAGAGGCTGTGCGCCTGGACAGACTGGTGAGGAGAGCCAGCTCTGTGGTGGGCAGGGAGCTGGAATCCCTCATATCAGTGGCAGAAGGATGGACCCTAAACAAACTGCTGGACATTATGGACAGTACAGACCCCTGCACAGCACACTGTCGGGGCAGAGGAGTACGTTCAAGGGCAGACTATGACTGCATTACTTTTACTATAGAACTGTTTTCACTTACTTACATCTGCTATACTGTAACTTCACAGGCTATGCAAGTCAAATACACAGCTTGGCATCCAGCTTCTTTCTATTTTGTTTTTTAAATCTGTATTTATATTTGTTTTCAATACCTCCACCTCAGTTATTTGAGTCTTCCAATCAGCCCATACTTTTGTATTGTCAATATCTCCATTAGCACATACTTCTTGACAGTGACAGCTTTGTAGTAGCTCTGGTGACTCATCTTACTGCAGTGAACTTAATGTTGACTAAATTTGACCTTTTTTTTATGAATCTATATTCACACTTTTACACCTTTGTCTTCTAAGTGTATAAAAAGTACTCTTGCGACATCCCTGAACATGAACAGACCACAGAAGTTACCACAACGTACCTCCTCAACTTCAATGTCCTCATAGTTGATTTCTTCAAATGGGTACCCAGGTGGTGTTTCAAGCATGTCAGCGGAGGGCAGCGTCTGAGACATTACCAGCTAACGTCAGCTAGTAGCTCACTGAACACAAACAAACCACAGACAAATAAACACAGGTTACGGTCAGCGTCTGATCGCAGTTCAACACAGTTCAAGGATGTGCGGACTTGCTTCAAGACCAGTATCTTCATTGTAAGACTGTCTAACTAACTCGTTACGTGTAGTCATGGTTTAACAACACTATAGCTGCAGAGGAAATTAGCTGCTCGGTTGGTTACACATAATGTCGCGACCTGTCAAACGAGATAGTGATGCGGCCAACCATCTGGCTAACTGCGTAGCCTAACTAGCAGAGCTAAGTGTAGCTGCCTCACTCAGACTCACGGAAAGTTACGTAACAACACATTTACCTTTTGACATACGTAAAGGCAAGTTACGGATCCATAGCACCACTGTGCTCCGGTGCTGGGCACAGTTTAATGTTATATTATTACAGATGCAGGTAAAAACAAGACACCTAGGGCCTAGGCTGTGTTAGCTAGCTGGCCTGCCTGCTAACGCTAGCTACCGGGACTTGTTAGCTTCAACTCTCCAACCCTTCGCAGTTGACTTGTCACCGGTGCCGGCTCTCTGGGCATGGGTGTGTTTTCTTCTATTCACGCACGGAAACCCGAGGAATCGCGCCCATGTCTAAAATCGTTCGCTCTCTATCCACTTGATAGCAGAAACATAACTTTTTTCATAACTCGGCTAGCAGGCTAAGCTAGGAGAGTATTTTTATTTTCCGCAGGAGCATCAGGAAGTGAGTGCGTACTGCAATGCTGTCCCCAGCACACGGAACTAAAGTTTTCATTCCAACCTAAAGAAAAGAAAGACTCACTTTAAAGGTTAATTTACTTTATTTCAATCGTTTAAACTACTACGTTGTAGTGAATTTAACGCTACATTAACTTTCACTCATCGGTTAGCTTTCCACAGACTCCAGAGTCATGTGAGGGGACCCAGCATATTTTATTTTTGAATGTATAATAAACGAGTCATTTGATAGACAAGCATTTTTCTTTTCTTATTCTATTGTTATTTTACTTTAAAGCACTTTGGTCACTTCTTTTTGTTTTTACACTTGTTTATATGAATTGACTTGAACTTGTCTTTTCTTTTAATATTCTGAATTTGAATGAACTTTTTATTTTACACTAATCTATACGGTAACTCAGCCACACTCACTATAACAATGATGTTACATTTTTTGTCAAATATTTTACTAATTGTTATGGAACAGTGGAGGAATAACAACAAAATTCTGAAAGTATTTTGCTTTGATTTGGGTTATGTCCATTTTATTATGGTTAACACTTTTTACTCGCTTTTTTTAATAACAATTCTAATTAATAGTTTGATTTAGATTTTTGTACAAAAATTATCTTATCCAATATGAGGCTTTAGAAAATTGTTTTAGATTGAACTTTTCAGCAGTGTAAATAAAGTATTCAAAAGTAGCTCCACCTCAGAAGGTTCCATAATTAAATGACGCTTAAGTTATAATTAAAAAATCAAATATTATAATTCGTAATCATTTAACACTGACAGAGTGCTATGAAATCATTTTACGGTAAATACTATTGTGCTTTTATTGAATTATACATTTGTATGCAACACCTTAAAGAAAATATGTCAATACTTCATAATATCTTTTGGGGTTTTCTATGAATTCCTTCTTCTGATCATAAATGTTTGTTTTCCCCCGCTCAGGCTGGCTATCTCAGAGGGCCTATAAACATGGGATAGGACACTTAACTTCAAGTTTGTCATAACTTGAGATAAACACAACTTGTTGGTTAAGAGAATTTTTGTTGGACAAAAGTTCTGTTGACCTTTCGATGTAACAATTCAGCCTCGCAAGCAAGACACCCCTTGATTAGGCAGGTAACACTTATGTAATATCCAAATTACATTTATGAGGAGGGATGTTATATAAACACAACACTTGATGAATGCTAATTACATGCTCCACACACAGGGAGTAATAAGCAAGTTCCCAATGGAGGCTTTCCAAACCACTAGGCAAGCACAACTCATACTAATGAGAATGAACTAATTTGTTGTGATATTGAACAGAGGGTTTTTAATAGCAGGAGCCATATCTCTCCCCTGAAATAATTATTCTAATCGCTCATTTCAAAGGTGATTAAAATGTTCTCACCTGGCAGTTTTTCTGGGACTTCCTGCACTGGCATATGGTTTGGGACCTGAGTTCAAGAGGAATTTGCATGTTTGTTTATTCCCTCCGTGGCCGAAAACCTTTCAGGAGTCAGATCTTATAAACAACTCTCCTTCTGGACAGATGACATGGAGTACTCACAAAGGAGGCATCCTTTGCAGCACATGGCATCATCCTGCAGCAACGTGATGTGAGTGATGAATCTAGGTAATATCCTGCCATTCCACAGTTACTTTCACCATCATGGAATTGAATATAGTGTGATGTTTGACTAGGATGAAGCACAGCTGTCATCAGAGTAGTATTTTGCTTTCAGGGGAAGCCGCTGCCACTGAGAGTGAAAAGAAAGAAGAATCATTGAAAAGTGATAACAATGTACACTTACGGTCTCTTCTCTAACATACATGAAAAGTGACAGATAAAGATATGTAAAGATGGTCACCTCTTTTTATTTTTCGAGAGCAACTTTAGTTTGTCAGACACAGCTCCCTTCTTCCCAAATCTGCGCATTCTCATCCAAAACTTGTGGTGAGCCCCAAGACTCTGTCCTGGGCCCCAGTCCATTTAGCCTATGCCTGCTCATCGACAGATAATACATCAAGTATTAGTAAAGGTATTTCATTTCATAGCTTTATTTATATGGCACCAAATCATAATAAAATTAAGGTCAGGGCAGAGAGCAAGTACAGAATCTTCTCTTTAATTAAAAATGCTAAAAATACAACAGATAATCTTCTCCTTAGCTAAATATACCCTATAAACTCTACAGGTCCCTTTGGATGAGGAATTAACTATTGACCAGCGTGTGAAGTGTTTGATTGTATCTTATTGTTTTTTTCTACCCCAAATTCGAGACACAATGTTAATCTATGAGCCCTACCATGGGTCATATTAAGATATAGGTGGTAATACTCACAGTCATCCTGTCCCCACTCTTGTTTCTCCCATTTTGCCTGCAGTGAGACTTTCATCTAAGGGAGTTTGTTATCTTGACAGCTGCAAAACCTCATACACTATGGCTCATGTGACACAATCTAGAGGTACCTGCCACTATCATAGAACTGCTGCAGCCCATAATCACTGGTTGCCAGATATAAGGTCTTCTGATGGGGGGGGCTGCTCTTTGTTCCAAGTCAAAATAGTAATTGTATAGAGATTGTGTTTTTAAAGTTACAGTTCTTAACCTCAGATTTAGGGACACTATGGACAATTACGTGAATACACTTACCATAGTTTTGTTTTGTAACTTTTTTTGTTGTTGTAGTGTTTGCTTCAAACTGTAAATCCTTATACTTGAAGTCTCACGCACAGGAGGAAAAAGGCTGTTATGTCCTCCTATGACCACTGGGTGCTGCTGTTGCACTTCCAACAGCTGGCTTCACCTTCATAAGAGCCGATAGTGATGAGACATAATTCCACTTATGTAAAGCCTGGTTATTTCATTTGTTTGTGCGCCACCATACGAAGAAATTTCCCACAATTACAATGCATTCATTTATATTCTTATGTCAGCATCAGCATTCCCCTACATAGGAAATAATACATTTCCTCTGCTAAGTTGCATGATTGATTATGGTTCACTTGTGCAGCTGATGAACATTTGTCTTGTTTTTATGGCTTTTAAGTGCCACAAGCTCTCCGTGCTGGTGTTATGGATATCTCTGTCCTCGATAAGACTCACAATGTTTAATTAGAGTAGAGGGGAAAAAGACCTTCGCAAACGTTCACCCAAATCATTTTCTATAAGTGGAACAACCTCCCCCACCCCCCCAACCCAACAAGCAAACACTGTAAACACTGGGGACCGATGCAAAGTCATTTTGCAATATCATTTAAGCTTTATCTAAATGCTGTGTTGGCTTACGCTGAATTTCCTCGACAGACGAAATACATCACCTGAAAAATCCCTGAGGCCAATTAGTATTAGTCTGAGCAACTGCATCTGTAGTAGAGTCACACAGTGTGAATCAAAGAGCTCCGCCTGAAAGGCTGGCTTAAATCCTATATGGCTCTGTAAAGACTGGAGCAATGGGACTATTATAGCTGGGGCATGTTCAAAGCCCAGGTAGAAATTAATGCATTATTGGCCTTCAGTCTGTTCTCACTTTAGGAGCTGATTTGAATCTGATTATTTTTGGGAGCATGAGTAGGTGTTGGGGACAAGAAACCTGCCTGGATTAGCCTCTGACACGTTGGATTATTATGTATATATTTGTATATTACATATCTTGTAATACTTAACAAGGTTAAAAAATTGCTCTCAGCTGCCCTCAACTTCCATTTCTTTCTACTATGAAATTAACCTTTATTAAAAAAAGTAAATGTCTCTAGGCAATTACCCACATTTCTGATGTTACAGGTGGTGAAAATATGTTTTACTCAGAAAGCTACACTGCACTAAAGCACTTTGACAAGTTTATCCCCATCACAGATTATGGAGACATTTAATGTTGGTTTTGTGTGTGTGTGTGTGTGTGTGTGTGTGGCATTAATGGCTCCGTTTAGTTGAAGAATGGAGACATTATTTCACATAGCTACAAATGTTAAACATGAAACTGTAATGTCCAAGTCCTGTATCAATTCGATGTATAACTACAGAAATATGACTAAATCACACTCAACACACTGTGAATTATAATTCTATCTATCTATCTATCTATCTATCTATCTATCTATCTATCTATCTATCTATCTATCTATCTATCTATCTATCTATCTATCTATCTATCTATCTATCGAACTTCCTTTAGATTTTTATTGTAGTAACTTCCATTTCTATAAGGCAGCAAACAACCTTCAGATTTTTCCCAAATCTTCTGCTCAGCATGGCCTGCGAGTTTCCTCCCCCTTGCTTTATAATGAAGAGAACAACAACGGTCTGATATGTTGACAGGTCAACAGGGCATGCAGTCCAGAAGTGCAGTTAAAACCAATTATCATCACTAATTACAACATATAACACATTAAATATTTTACTTTATCCTATTTTTGTTCAGTTTTCAAATGATAAATGATAGGAACTGTGAAAGCACACTACCGACAAACCCTATTTTGGAAGTATCTTTCCCCTTGACCATCATAGATACTCAAAACAATATAACAATAGAATTTGCGCACAATCTTAAAGCTACAACCAATAAATACTTGTAGGTTAGACAACTCTGAGATTCCTTGTTTTGGGTTTAATGGCCCACAACTGAACAATTTGGGTTCAGTCTAACCACTCACTAGCTTTGGAGAACAAAAAACTCTATGCTATCTGCTCAGCACCAAGTGGCAGACGAAGCCAGCTTCCAGCTGTTAAACAAGGTTAGTGGCTAAAGATTTTACCACTTTAAAATCTGTCGCTTTTTCAAAAATGATTTTATACATCTTCAACTTTATTTGATTTGCTTGAGCAAATACAGATTTTTTCCTCAATTGTGGGGGAGTCTAAACAAGAGCTAATACGGAACATTGGGTAAACTTTAATTTGTCTGGTAGCTAGAATATTTACTCAAACAAGTGAATGCTAGTTATTGACAACACTTAACAACACTTTTGCTCTAATAACCTCACCTCCCTTAAATGCAGCTCTGTTGTTCACTTTCCTAGTGTTTTAATATCTATGTAAGAAACAGTCCAGAGAGGTTTTGACAATCTGACTATTATGGAAGGTGCACTTAACATTTCTGAATCTTTCTGGAAACAAACATGTGAACTCTTTGAGTATAACCAGCGTCCAATAATTGTTCCCTGTTTCCTGTTATGTATTTTATTCTCTTTTTGCATTCAGTCCAGTACAGAGCCCAGTGCATTTAGCCAGATATATATATTTTCCAGGGGAATCAATCATATTCAAGCAAATTGCAAAACTGTATGATATTATCAAAAGTCATAGATTAGCTTTCTCAAAGAGCTCCCATGGGATCCATATGCAGGAAACACTACATTTCATTCGGAGCCACTGGCTTGACAGGCCTGTCTGCGGATATGTTTTGGTTTTGGAGTATATGATTATGGAAGGCAATCACTGGTACACAGCGGTTCAAAGCTGAAGTGGTTTTACACTCATTTAAAAGCTTGGTGTTTTCCTTGGAAACACGAGAGGTTATCACAGGGCTCATATAGCCTGTGACATCATTTCAAGGAATGTCTGGTAGCCAAGTCTCGAAACGAAATCATGACTGCTCCCACAGAGCTCCAGATAAAGACTCATTTATCAAACCTATTTTACCTGGCTGTGTCCTTGACAGTGCATCCAAAAGGCCCCGATGAAAGATAAGAATACCTTTTTTTACAGCTGCTTTCCACATGAGATACGTGTTACTACAATCTGTTATACCTGGCATCTTGTCCTTTGGTACTCTGACCACTCATCCAGTCAAGAGTCTCTGTCTGTGATAAACACAAAGCGTCATGCCAAAGAAAAGACCAGTGCAGCAGCACATCAGGGTTGTGCATCAGAAGGCCTAGAGGAGTTGGATAAGGTAATGTCCGTACCCTTGAGAATGGGGACGGTATGAAGGCGGGAACAGTGTGTGGCTGTCTGCAGAGGGGGGTCAGACGGGGATCAAGGTCGTCCTTGTCATTTGTGATTATTCCAGCTGGTATCTGCAGGACTGCTTTTGGCGGTGATAAGAAACAGCAAAGAAAAGTAAGACACAGTTTTAGAGCCGGTCGCTCTCAACTCAGGTGCCCCATGAGAAATCGTTACAGTGCAAGGAACTAATTTAGTTTTCGGTGCCGTTGGGTCAGACGTACAATTTCTCAGGGATTTAGGTGGATTATGGCTGCCCTTTAGCACCATCCCTCTGCCTGACCACAGACTTTCAATGCTGACATCCATCTACAAGTACAGGAAGTTCACCATGCAGAGGTGACACCGATACCTGGCCTATGCTTGGTATCCAGGCTTCAGAAAGAAAGAGTCGAGTTGATAAAATGTTGACTAAGAGACACAACAACATATAGAAATAAGGTAAAGGCAGGGTTAAGGTCCACTTTAACTGATTTTACACATCCTGTGCTGAGTGATATGTGCTCTGTGGATTACCTTGTACTGTATTAGTTGTAGGTTAGTATTGTTTGTCATCGTGAAGTTCTTGCAGATTTGGGTCCATAATTCAGTAAGTGATAAGTTTCTTTGCCATGATTTGATTTGCGATGGAAGCTGTTTGCTCAGCTATGGATATTAAGTTATATAATTTTGACAGAACTTTCCTTGGGTTGGAGATTTTGTACTTAGGATGGGAGTTCATTTTTGTCTGATATCTTGATTTTAGACTTTTAGACTTGTAGAATTAAATTGGAGGTAGTGGAGATATTGTTCTTTTCCAATATTGTACTGCTGGGCGTCAAAAGTGATAAAAAGGGATGAAGTCGTCGTTATGGAAGAAGTGTGGGTTTTTGTTGAGCAGAAAATCAGGGTTGTGCCGTATTGGAGTGTATTTACAGGGCTTCATTTTGGATTTTGGACTATTGTCGATAGTAAATGTAAATATTTCTATTTTAGGATGTACTCTCATATTTGGAGATTGATATGTTATCACAGGAAAATGCTTTCAAGTATAAATAACGCCTAGATTAAAGAAACAACTTTTCCTTCTAGCTGTCATTGTCATATGCGATACCCTGCTCTATAAATGTGAAAGCCTCTGAACAGTATTGACACCAGTGATGTCTGCCCATGTGTGGAACCTTTTCAGTTCCTAGAACAGCGACGAGTGGGTTGGAGTGTGAGGTCCCTTGGCAACACCGCAAACCCTGTTAAGCATCTGAGATTTAATCACAATACAGAAAATAACTAATTAAAACCAAACCGAAAGAAAAATACACTTGAACACACAGTACATCACTGTGATAAGAACTGTTGGGGAGCCGCCATGTCATCTGTCTTCATATACGGCCTATGGTGTGTGTGTGTTTGTTTGTGTCTGTGTGTATGTTTGTGTGTATCTGCCACATCTCTTCACACTCATTGCCGCTTGTCCTTCAACTTATCGATCTCGGAATTATGAGAAATGGGGGTCAGAGCACAGAGCAGGCTAATGCGTTTTACACTCTAAATAAAGCGCTGATATTGTGTACAATGACCTCTGCAGTGTTGTCTATTAGATACAATGAGCTGGACGCAATTAAAAGTCCACCAAAATGAAAAGTCCTGTTGTTTTTTACCGAAATAAATGATTGCAAAATGTCCTCATCAGTAGGTGGTTCTATCGCCATAGCAACCAGATGCTAAGATTTGAAATAGAAGATTATTTTGATTGACATGGACATTCTCTCAATACCTCCTTTGATGAACAGCATCAAAGGAGGTATTTTGATAGGAGACCTATGATTGGCTGTTGATTGCCTTAAATACTGTTAAAGGTTAAGACAGTTGCTATTGCACTTGGACCTTGACTGAGGTAAGTCATGTCTCAATCTCTCTCTGTATTTACCCAGCATGCTAACCAATACAATTCAGGCTCATTATTGGAGTTTGAAATGAAACCACTGTATAATATGAAGCTGCTGCTGTTACATGCTGATAATGTGCTATTTTTAGTTGCTTTTATGACAAATGTGAAAACATTTTTTTTATTTTCTGCTGCTTATCTTAATGACATATATGTGATAACATGATGCTAAGTACGGTTAGGTGGTGTTTAACTTTAGTATTTAAGACAAACTGCCATCACTGCCAATCAAATTCAGATTCAAATTAAAATCGAAACGTCTGCTTGCCATGGTGATTGATGGGGAAAGTTTTCCCAGTCATTTATTTCGTCATCAGGTCGGGACCCTTGTCTTAAGTGTGTAGTTTGGACTCGATTGGACAATGTATGTCCGAGATACAAAACCTTGTGTTTTGATGGCGTTTGATCAAACTTTAACGCCACGCCACGGTCACACGGTGTGATGAAAAATCTATCGCTAAATCAGTTTTTATCTCCATATTGTTGTGATGACACTCATCTCAATTTGAAGTTAATCTGATGAAAGCCCTGGGACAATTACATCAAAGTAAAAATGTATCCAAAATGACCACTAAAGCCAAAATGGCGGGCTTCCTGTTGCGTTTTTCATAATGCCCAATTAGGCTTTTTTCTATGATTAGTCACGATAAACCTGTGTCCCGATTTTGGTGAAAATCGGTTATGTGGAAACCTAGGGGCTGCGTTCCAGGTGGCGCTGTTGAGCCATTTTCCCACGCCAATTTCCAAATACTCCAGAATATGTAAATTTTCCCCACTTTCTAATTTACTGCAAAGTTTAGAAACTTTTTGAGCACGTTGAAGCCCTCAAAAAGCCAATTCTTCCGTTGGGAGAAAAATAATAATCATTACAGTTTCAATAGGGCCTCCCGCGGCTTCGGTGCTCGGGCCCTAATGAAGTTATGCAACAGCGGCCTGAAGAGGAGGGGAAGAAAGGTGTGAGACAGACTTCACTTCGCTGAGGCATTCTCCAGGTACAGCGAATGACAGAGTGGAGCTACTGGCAACGTTCATCACTGATCATGTGACAATAAACTTTGATTTGATTTGGTTTGATTTGACCGTGGGAAAGTGATTCCTGTCTGTCTAAACTCCAGATTGTGGGTTGATGCTCAACTTAATGGGAGTTCCCTGTATTCATAAAACCGCAGAATCTCATTCAGTCAAATTTACATAACCAAGCTAAAGAAATAAATATGGTTATGAAGTAAGAATGAAAACAAAATAAATAAATAGCTATAAAGATCATGGCTGCAACTTTTGAGTGCAATATGAAATGAGATTTGTGTTCCTGGGATCACCTCACATCAATTCAATAAAATAGCACTCAGTTGTATTATTATTTTCAAAGCCCAGGATTCTGAAATGGCTGTTTTATTGCCAATACTCTCTGTCTGCCGGTGAGAGTACTGACTGAAATAATCATTCTCATGCATCCCACTGCACTCTCTCATTCCAAATCCAGTTTAAAATGCTTTTAATCACCCACAAGGTTCTGTATCATCTGGCATCGTGATTTGTAACTGAGCTCCTGACACCCTGCTATCCAAACAGGCCCCAGCAGGTCTGCTGGTCTGGGTTTTTCTAACTAATTCAGAGTCCAGGTTAAAAACAAAGGGTGGTTCCAGCCTTTGCGGTACCGGCTCCTCAGCTCTAGAACCGTTGCCACATTTATATTTTGTCTTAAAACTTGCTTTTATAGAATGACTATCCCTAACAGTTGACAGACTGCACTTCTCTGGCCTTGAGCTATTTTCTTTCATTGAGAGTTTTTCTCTTTTATCTTGTCTCTGTGAGAGATTTGTACAGTGCTGTGTTTAGGTGAAAGCGACCTTCCAGACTTCTTTTTCTTCTTCTCCTCCACCGTGGAGAAAATAAAAGCCTCAGACAAAAAAAACCTTTCACACTGGACAAAACAGCAACACCCACCAACATCTGGCTTTTGTTTTCGGGGAACAATTTGCAGCGAGCTGGATTGTTTTTTTGTTGGTTCTCCTGTACAAAAGGTAACTTCATTCACTTCTTCACAACACTTACCGATTGTAAAGGCTGCATTTCACTGAAAACACAAAGAGAGGGGGAGTGGATGTGGCTCCTGAGGAGATTCTGTGTTTGTCCCAGATGTTGGTGCTGGTGTATTGACAGTGAATACCGTATGACCTTAAGTCACCTATAAATGGAATCAGTCATAACAGTGATTGTTTTACGACAATATTAAGGTGATTTGAACTAAGATATTCCAAAATAATCTATATGTGTACGCCCAAGGTGAATTTTGAATCCTTGAAACTAATTTGCCGCCTACTTTCCATGAAACTGAGACTCATCTCCATATTTCTGAGTAGGTAGCATTATGGATATCGTTTGGATTGTAACATTAAATACAAAACAGAATATGTCGCTGTGATATTGTGGCCCAAGCAAAGACAAACAGAGCTGTTGTTTGAAGAGAGGACACGTTGTTAGAATAAGGTGTGAAATGGGGTCGCCTCCTTCGCGAGACATCTTGGAACAGCCGTGGTGCAGTCATCTAGTTTTGTGCTGCCCTGCTGCAATGAAGCCTTTAGCAAAAGCAGCTGGCTTGAGGCAGTTTTGCAGCCTCAGAGGGATGGTGAAGTTGCACGTGTGTTAATTAATTGGTGGTCTGGATGTCCTTCACTGGCACACATCTTTCACATAGTTCACTCCTTAGGCTCACCTTTGGTATATCAGTAAAACCCATACCATTCCCAAATAGGAGATGTTTTCTTTGCCCCTAACTCCTCCATTTAAACATTTCACTGGCTTACTTTGATGTAACTCCCCCCACCCTTTCAAGATTGTCCTCTAACGCCTTGTGCCTGACTGACTAGTTTAGGTTTGCTATATGGTGGTTGTGATGGTGCAGACCAAAACAAAACATCAAAACCCTTTCAAAACATACAATACAGACAAAAGCAAGACTGTACAGAGATACAGCATTACAGCCTATACTAATCAATCCGTCAAAGAAAATAAAGCATATGGCAGGGCATAGCCAGAATGGGTATCACGCAATATTTGGGGTATCATTCGGGAAAGTTAAGGGGCCTATTAATGCGTAAGGTTCAATCTGTAGATCATTCATTTTAGAATACTAGACAGATATAAATCTTCTAAATCTTTTGAAGATATAAATTTGTCACATACATCAGATACATTAGGGTACATTATATACATTTTTATATTTGTATTCAGTTTTAATTTTCTTAGGACTTTTAACCATAATCAAGGAGGCTATCGCATTTATGTAGATGAGTAACCTCCTTATTGCAGAGCTTTGTTACCTCGGATAGAGCTCTTACAAACAATCACTGCCCCCTGGTGTTCAAACTGTCTATCTGCTATCTCCAGTTCAGCAATTTACTGATGGATGATCAAGTCGAGCTGCATTAATCATTTACCCAAAACATAATTGAAAAAATACTCTTCTTATTTTCAAAGAGATGCTATATTGTGTGTAAGACCAGTCCGTTTATGCGTTACAACACCTCTCAAAAATAACAATTACAATCCAATTTGCTGACATGCGTTCAAATGAGATGTGGGCTCACACTGCAGAGCCATCAGAGGTGACGGAGGGTCTGGAGTATTTCCACAGCTCTGTGGCCCAGCATTTATCTCCACACGGCTCCTTTTCAGCTGAGGAGCCTTGTGGCAGCTGCTTATTTTGCCCCTACCTTGGCATGGCTGATGAACTGTGACAGCTGATGTCTGAACAACCAGTCAAAGAAACTGCCTGTAATGAGGAGTCTGCTGCTTGAGAGACAGATGCCATCATATTTCAGATAAAGTTATTCCCTTTGCACTGCCGAGGCCGGGCAGGCTCAACGTGCCGTTGGCTGTCACGTGGTCGGGTTATTTCTATTTGTGTGTGTGTGTGCATGTGTACAAGTCTTTTTCCGGGATGCGTAGGGGTGTGGGTGTGTGAAAATGTGCCTCTACACATATAATTTCATCGAATATGCAAAATCTGGCCTCCACTCGGTCTTTGCTTGCCAGCTGCGTGTGGATGGAAGAAGCCAAAGTGAGATTCATAGCCAGATTGTGCATTTACAGACAACAATATGAAAATATCTTGGCTGGATCTGTACTGGGAGTACTAATTGAAAAGCTGCATTTCCCTTTGGTTTAAAGGTGATTCAGTGGTGTTAACGGTGATATGACTAATATTTAAAATTAGACGTTAATGTATTCAGCTGATTAAAACTTACTAATAACCATCTTTACTGCTGTTGCAGAGTATCTCTGTTCTAATGCCAGGTTTCCAACAGAGATATTATTTATCACACTTCCATATCATTGGGAACTCGTGAAAGCAAGATTAAATATTACAAATCATCAGACTTTAAAATTCTGAGCCTCCAGTTTGTCACCCAGGCTCTGTGTCAAATTGTGTTGCCATCAAGCCAAGATTGATGTTTGCAAAATTGTTGCAGTATTTCAATAAGTAGTCTGTGACGTGACGGGTTCATTTTAAGTCTCAGTGCTGGAAAACATGATGAGTCATCAGGACAGTTGAGCGATCTGTCACTCATATGTCAACCAAGTGACCTGGATGACCTCAGGCTTCACCAGTGAGCAACTATAGAAACATGTTTCTATACAGTATGGACATGAAATCATGCGAGTGATATAATGTATGTAAAAACAGTGGTCGTAGCACAAAGAGGACCTCCTTTCTTCCTGGATGTGAGGTCTAAAGAGTCCAGAATCAGGTGTTGTTATATAGCATGTTAGGAATCAAGTGAATTTTCATGCTCTGATACTGTCGCATCTGAAGAAGAGTCATATCACCGATGAGAGACACTGGTATGACAACATATGCTATGTTTTGTCAAAGCTCACGATATGCATGATCAAATCTACCCTAAAGAACACTGTATGTTGTTATATCCCCTTTTCTGATAATATTTTGATATTATTCTCAATATTGTGATTTTATTTCTCCTGTTATTTCTATAAATTTTGTGTCAACTGCAGTTTTGCAAAGTCAGAACATTAGATCAAGTAATGTGTGCTTAAAGGGACGGTTAGTAAGTTGTTTCTGAAACACTTTTTTATCTAATTTGTTGAAATCCACTTCACATCCAGAGAGTCATCAGACCAGCATGCATGCATCCTTGTTGTACTCTTTTTGCATCTCTTGTTGTACGTTTCCCTAACAGATAATCAACCAGTACACCAAACTCTAGCACTAACCCCTAGCCCTAACCCACTGTTTTGTAGAAAATAATTAGGAAATGCTGTTAATTAATGCAATTCGTAGTTAAGAGAAATACTTCTGTAACAAATAGTTTTCCATTATAATTGCAACAGAGTATCCATTTGGTTTCCATATGTTATGGTGATGCACTCACAGCTCTTGGTGAAGGTTAGAGAAAGAGTGGTCTGGTTTAATAGAAAGAGAAAAGGTTCATTGTGACTTCAGACACAACACATTTAGATGTAAACACATTCATGGGCTTTCCCTGACATTAGCCAAAGTGGTTTTGCTGCCCAAAACACACACTGTGCTCTGGACATGAACCCTGGCCAAATGTGTGACAGTCATTCTCTTTATACGCCCATCATCCACCCCAACCACCTCCTGGTCCCTCTGCTCTCCAATTTAAAGTTTTATTCATTCAAACTGGTCTGTGTGTTTTTCTGTGTGCATGCTGGGAAAGGTTCTCGTTACCTTTTTCTAATTGTCACATAAATCACATTGTATTTTCCAGGTATATGAAATGTGGTATATAAAGAGACACTGAGAATGAAATCCTGTAGCTCTGAGCCACAAACATGTTTAACATTTAAACCACTGCTGTCCCTCCTGGCAACCAGAGCATTTTGCTTTAAAACCACCTTTCCCACCACTGGAAGGAGTCAAAAGTGTGTGTGCATGTGTGTGTGTGTGTGTGTGTGTGTGTGTGTGTGTGTGTGTGTGTGAGATGGAGTCACCTCTTCTTGTGTGGTAGGTTAGCTGAAATGTTGCGTCAGGTCCACTTACAGGCAAAGTTGTAGTGACGTTTGAAATTAATAAAGGAAATTGAGATTCATTCATACACGCCGGCCTCTGCAGGCACATCAGCAAATCTGTCAAGCAGAGGTCACATACTATAGATCCATGTTTCCTGCAGCGGAGGCTCAAAGCCAAGGAGAAAATAACTTGTGTTTTTCAGCTCAAAGGATGTTGTCTTCTCTGTGACCTGCAGCAGGCATCTATTCCTATGTCAAAGCAATAGATCAGCACTTTTAACCAAACTAGTCAGGGTCTGCTTCTGTGGAGTTTAGTGACAGATCTAATACAGCACAACCAGACATACTGCAGAAACATCATTGTGATCGTCAATAAGACATCGCTTTGTCATGCACACCTAGAATACTTGTTTTCACAAAATTCCCTATTGAGATGTATTTCATTAAATCTGAATCAACCAGACGGTTTTCTGTGACGTGATGCTGGTCGGAGCACAACCTTTATCTTTCTCATTCAAATTAGATTCACAGGATGTTGTGTCCTCTGTGTTTGGCTCATACGCAAGTTTCCTTTAGGATTCCGTTAAAGCTCATTTTACATGTAAAATATACTGGGTTGTGACACCTATTATAACCTATATCATGAAATAAAACATTTGCACATTAATCAATTGTTTTTATTGATAAATGTTCTTCTTATCATCAATATCATATATTGTATTCTGTAGCTTTATTCAATGCTTTGTGTTTGTTTTTGACTTCTTCATAGAGATAAGCTCATTCCTCTCTTGTCCAAAATATTTTGTCCAAAATTATATTTAAAAAAAAAAGATGTATATACTGTAAATCATTTAATACATTTGATGCATCAAATACATAAATGGAGTTAGGATATGGTTAGCTTAGTCTTTTCTTTCATACACCTACAACTTAAATGTTTTGCTAAAGAGCATGTTGTATCATTTTGTTTGGTCAATTAACACACATAAAATGTCACAGTGGTTCCCAAAAGGTGTGCCGCGGCACTCTGGTGTGCCACAAGGCAAGTCCATGTGTTGTGAGATTTTGAGAGTAGAATGATAATACAATATTATCATCGCAATACTATTATACTGCTAATAAACAAAAACGTATGAATTACTTTTGAAATTATTCTATCAGTTATTTTTAAGCACTCATTTCTCAATATAGAGGTAAATTATTTACCCTAAAAAAGTCCTTAAAATAACCTTCAGGAACCCTATATTTCTCTGTTGGCTAAATGTCAGGTGGTGGGTCAATGAAACATCACAAGGCCTTGATTGACAGCCAGTGTGAAGGAGAACAACTTAATAAAAGAGAGAAACATGGGTGAAATTGGATGATAACAAGGGTTTTTCATTAATAGGAATACGGGTGGTGCCTTCTGATTTTAGTTTGCCCTTTGTTGTGCCCTAGGCAGAACAAGTTTAAAAACCACTGGTATAGCACGAAGAGTAGAAACTTCTAAATGCAGTGAAAACATATGTTGTGGCTTACGCAGTTGTGTTTTCTGTTAAAGCGCTTGTGTTAGACGTCTCTGCCACAATTTGCTGCGTCAAGGAGACCAGAGGGTACAACAATATACAAACGCTAACAGAGTAACATGAGCAATTGTAACCCCCAAGTCTGAAGATGTCTCCAGCAGCATTCCAATATATCTTCTTCCACTTGTGTCACCCATTCTAGCAGCACATCCATAAGAGGCTCGAATTGCTGTCACTCTCTATGTTACATTTAGGTGATCACATCCTATTGGATAGTTAAACCTAAAATGCATTCCTAAATCACATTTTGGTCTGTAGTCTTGCCACTGGTGAAATACGCAAAAGAGTTGGTGTAAAGATGTAATGTCACATGTTATGTTTCACTCAACCATTGCCATGATGTCAAAGGGTTGCATCATGGTAATTGTGGGATCAAGGTTCTTAGGGGACACTGAAGATCTGGGACACCCCTTTAATGAAGGTGTGAGAGAGAGTAGGATTTGTATAGGATATTCTGTTTGAGAGTTTATAGTTCTCTGAAAATGTGGAAACTGGATGTCACAAACTGTAAATACTCTTTATGTTTCAAGTAATATGGATTCCAAATATCATTTTTTTTCTGTGTCGCATCTCAGGGGCTGCATCCTTTGGACGAAACATGCGTAAACCGATAGCAACGCTGCGGCACGACTAAACTGTCCTATTTCGAAGGCCCCTACAAACGCCCCCTTAATCGACGGGAAACAAATGCTCCAACTGTCGAATTCTTCCTGGAACAAACTATCCCAGGATTCATTTTGTTACTGTTACAAACCTTTTTTTTAAAAAGAGGTAATTCCTCCGGCTGCCACTAGGAAGTCACTAGCGGTACACATGTTACAAAACCAAGGTTCATTAAAACATTCTTGTTCTGTTCAACTTCAGCTCTGTTGCTAGGCAACGGCAATAACTAAGGGACGAGCTGGTGGTGCCCATCAAGAAAGTCCTGTATAGATCAGATCATCTCATTTAGGTTCGGCCTTCGCGGTCTACACAGCCCACAAAAGAGGCTGTCTTCAGGGGCAGCATCCAGCACGTCCTCCAGAGGACGCGGCCCCTGAATTGAGACACAGCTAAAGAAAGATAAATAAACACATTTATAAATGTAATGGATTATTTATTTTGTGATAAACTAATTATTTACAAAGTATGATCGCACCAATATTTTACATTAGCAGGTAACATGCTAAATACCTGACATGACATTCATATCTAAAAAAAGTCTATCTAAAAATGTTTTTCAGTTTGCTGTTTCCTGAATTATCTAACTATGATGGTCAGAGAGAACTTTGAAAGTGCTGGCAGCTGATCCATGAGGATTGATAGAAGTTTGATGTTGAAGACCTCCTTGGTCCAACTCAGGCAACTCAGTCCCAATGATCCATTCCTGATCCAATCAATGCAATTCATTTACTGTCTATTGCCACCTTCAAACTTATGTCTTCTGAGTCAAGTTTCACTTTCACTGTGGTTGCTCGTATCATTTGACCAATCTTTTCTTTTCCCAAGGCTGTACCTTATACCAAACTCTTAAATATAGCGTGCTTAATGTCATGTGTTTAAACTGCAGCCGTCATCTGCAATGTGTAGGACCTTACTTTCAACTATACTGGATGCATTTTAAGCTCTAATACCATCAAAGATCATGTAACACCACTTCAGGATGCAACTGAATAAGCTTTTCAACAGCGGTCTTACCTTGAGAGACTTCACAGCACAGAGAGCTGCAACAGTATAATTTGATTTCTTCTCTCTGTGATGTTCCTAGTCATTTGGTAAATTACAGATTGTGAAGTCATTTCCCCCAACACCAACAATCCATCCTTACCCTCCCTGATGAGCTGGAAGAGGCTTAATTTCCTCTGCAGAGTGGCTCCCTCTTGGGTCATTGGACACAACTATCATTGTTTCTTTTCCACGTCTCAGTTTGGTTCCACATTCAGAACCGTCTGAACACACGGTTTAAACATAGAACTCATCCAAGCCAAGTCAATGTATATTTTATACACCACAGGAGCAGAGGAATAGCAAAGGAAATCAGATAGTTGTCCTTTGCATTTTCCCTCTAATGTTGGAGTCAGCGTTTTCAGTCTCCTTTTTCATTTCCTGCATGTCTTGCTGTAGTATGAAAAATGAAATGAAAACTTTTGTCTGACTCTTCCCGAATTCAGCTAAGCTTTAATTGATTTTTTCATTTCATTTTATCATATAACTGAAGCTGGTGGGCAACTTTAATTGATCTGGAGGACGTGACCAGCGACATATATTAAAGATGTTGTGACTTGTCTTTTAAGTTGGATGGTTGTAACTTTTATATTAAAACATTTAATCTGCTCTGAAACAGCAGGGGTTTCACAGCACCTTACAATAAATAACCTGGTTTGTACTGTGAATGCTATTGTGCGGAGCCTTGCTCAAACGTTTTTTCAGAAATGATTCTTTTCACGTCTGACTTCAAGCTCACATCATCTCACTTCAGTTTTCTTAGTTCTTTTCCATCCATGAAGGAATGAAAGACATTTGTTTTGCCAAGGTACCTTTTTTTAAACTGGCAAGGCAGAGTATAAATATTATCAAAGCAAACTTTGAAAAATGAATTGATGAACATTCTTTTCTCAAGAATAACCCAAGTAAAAATGAACAAGTCTGTAAAAAAATGAGGAACTTGAAAAGACATTTAAATAACAGAGGCTAAAAAGGATAAATTTCCCACTAACAAAATCTATAAACCCCTATTCAGCCATGTGTACGCCCGCCTCTAAGTATATTTTCCCTCTAAAGTCATGTTTAATCACTCGAGTGCACACTCCAGTTCAGAAGGTGGCTGTAATGTGCCTAAATGTTGTTTGCCAACTACCATAACAAAAACGAAAAAGAAGATAAAGCAAGTTTCTGTGAGATTTCAAGGCTCTGGCATCACCAATGTGAAATTGTTTTCTACAAACGATAAGTGTGTGGTCTGACATTCTGGCCTAATCATCCAGTCCGATGTTGTGTAGATTAAAAGATAAAAAATTGGTTAAATCTGTCATCATGTCTGTGGTCTCCCATGTTTTTAAAATCGGTCAAGAGTCAAAATACTCTACTGCTCAGAGGCCCTTAGGGGCCAATCAAATGTCCAGAACGGACTGATCTCCTTCAACCTGTTTGTAAGAGATCTCTGGTTTGTACGGGTTAGCCTTTAGCCTCGAACGTAGCCCGGCTCGCTTCCCCCGCTTCTGTTGCCTCTCCTTCCACCTAAATTAAAGCTTTCCAGCCTGACTGACGGACATCATTGCTTTAACCTTGCGGGTAATCCGACCTAACCACAGACATTGAAAATATTAATTGTATATTTGACTTTCTTATTTGCTGTAGTAGGTCATAAAGAGGCAGCATATTATAAAATCAGACTTTGAGCAGGGCCTTAAATGTTACAGCTGGATCGTTACTTACTTTCCAAATGTGATGCAAGCAGTGGTATTGATCTCATGCCTGGTGTTAAGTACAAATATTATGTTTTCAAACATCACACTACCATCCCCATTAATACTGTGTTTAGTAAAGACTCGGATGAGGGGGGGACAGCTAGCATGCCTCCAAGAGCCTCTAACAGTCTCTATTCAGCACATACCACACCTAACAATATCTACAAAGATAGTGCCTGCCTGCTTGTTATATGTTAATCCTAGCTGTAGACAGTGCTCAGGGGTACTGCTCTACTATACCTGAAACAGTTCCAGCATGCAACATTGAACAACAATAGAACTAAAAAATGTTCGCTCTACATATCGGTTCTGCATTTTCGCGCTGCTTCCATTTATTGTGCCGATATAACTCCACCTCCACAGTAACACTCAGATAATGGGATTGATATTGATCTTTTATTCTTGCACTCAGAAAACCAAGCAAAAACAATGTTAAAATATATATTCTGATTGCTTTGAATGTAGATACTATGAGGTTTAAGCAAAATAAATGTCAGAAGAACCAGATAAATGCAGTGAATTCCTGATGATAGGTTGCCTTTATTTGTCTGATGACAGGGATTGGGCATGCTTACAAGCACCCACCTAGTATACAGTGGCATATACCACACACACACACAAACACAATCACTCAAATCTCAACACATTTGCACAAAGTTTGTCCGACTCACTCCTAGTCTGATCAAATTATCCTCTCCTGTGTGTGAGTATGCAGAGTTCAGCCGGCAGTCAGCTCCCTCTGAGGCTGCAAGTGTTTCCACACACTCCTTCTCTGCCATCAGGCCCGGGAGACACACAACAGAGCAGAGCGTGTGGGCGTCCACAGGAAATATTCCCCCTTAATTATTCCTGGGCTCATGTTAGACGCAGAGCACATAGGTCAGCAATTTCCTGAATACCATATATATGTAAACTGACTTGCGAACTCTGAGCTTTCTCCGTTTCAATATGTCTCCTTAAATGACAGGGTCTCAGCGGGCCTTCTGTCGGCATGGGCTGGGAACGGAAGTTAGCAAAGCATGTCTGCATTTGCATTTACTAGATAAGATGATCATGAGTGGAACTGTACGACCAACATATCCTCCATACCTCCATGTGGAACACGCCATACCCACAAACAGTCATATCTCTGCAGTGTAATAAAAAGCACATGACTGGAAGAAGAAGAAGAACTGCAATTCCCTTACAGATAGACAGTGGCAGAGATCTCCCACTAGAGCTTTCGCAAACCTGAACCGCAGATTCACTTAATTTCTCTCAGCTCCACACACTTGGGTGTTAATAATAAATCAGCCTCTCCCTGTGATTAAATATGTAGCTGCTGTATACGTAATATTTAGGTAATGGTTAGGTCTTCCCACTATACACTATATATAAAGATGGCCGACATGATACCTCCCCAAAAAGGAAACATCTGGGTTGCCTGCTGCTGGTTGACTATAGTATGTGGGTCATAAAACCCACCCACTTCATGTTAGTTGATGAGATGAAAATGTGTTCTGTCATTTTAGGTTGTTCTTATCACACTGATGTATGTTCTAATGTTTGTTTAAATTAGTCATTTGATGCTAGATAAACAGGTCAAGTGGGGAACTGGCCCCAACTGAAACTTGATTGGCCCCTGAAGTGCCTGTGTCCTGTCAGTAAAGCTACAGAGCTAACAGTAAACATGGAATGACTTAAAGGTTCAGTGTCTAGAATTTAGTGACATCTAGTGGTGAAGTTGCATGTTGCAGCTGAATACCCCTTACCACTTCTAAACATGACGGAGAACCTGTGGTAGCCTTCAGTTGTCATAAAAACTCAAAAGGTGTTCAGTTTGTCCAGTTTGGACTACTGAAAAAAAGAGTCCCCATATAAAGTATTTAGATATAAAGGGACCATTCTAGTGTAAAGAGAAACATAAATTTGCACAATTTAGATGAAACACTAGTGAAAACATCACTGGTATTATTTAATATTCAATTTTGCCAATGGATCCCTTTCACCTAAATCTTACACAGTGGACCTTTAAATGTGCACCCTACATGGATGTAAAACATATAATTGGCCCCTCTATGTAACTTGTTCCCCCCCACTAAAGAAAAACATCCTGTAGTAAAACAGGGTGAAAAATCCTGATTGCCAACTGATACTAACTGGTTTGAAGAGTCAATAGTGAGTTAAGCAGGACCTCGATATGGCGGCTCCACATCACTACTGCCCAGAGTCTGGCTCCAAACGATGTCACTCGCGGGATATTAAGATGTTTGGCTTCATTTTTGTACAGTGGGAGGTAGTGTGTTTTCGTCCATATTTATGTACAGTCTGTGATGAAACATACATATAGATTTTAATTGTGAATCACTTCTGACATTCTATGAGAAGCATGTTCATAATTGGCTGATAGTGAGTCACTGTAGTGTCCATAATAGTAGCACTATACCACCCTGAGCTCCTAGCAAGACACACCTTGTTCGTCAGCGGAGACAATTTATGAACACCATCTTTAATGAGAAATCCCATGAATAACAGCTCTGAGGAAACCTTCACATTATAGGGTAATCTGTACTGCAGAGTGCAATCAAGACTGAGGATCTCTATTTCAGTCATAAATGATGAAAAATGATACCACAGCAAAGCAGATCCTCATGAATAATATCATATTTAGCCCTTATCAGTTCCTGCTGTCAGTGATATTGATTTCTACAAAGATGGATGATGTTTTAGGAAGATGAAGAACGTTGACTTATTAGAAAGTGGTACACAAGTGATTCATGAACAATTAATACACAATGTTAGTGGAAGAAATAGGAGGGACAGCAGGAGCCCCAAGACCCCACATCAGCTTAATCCAGCACCGTACTTACTCCACTTGAAAATGTCTTCTTCTATGTCTTCTGATTACATACAGCAGTCGTCCGCAACTGGCAGCCTGCAACCAATACAATCCCCCTGAATATAACTTTAATATCTGATTATTTGTAGATGTCCATATCGGGCTGAGACATCAGCATTGGTGCTGATCTCTGCACATACGCAGAATCACTAACTCTTTAGCAACTTTGCTGCTTCATTGCTTCATAATGAGCTGAGTTACAGAGTTCTTTTTTAAACTTTTGAACTTGGGTCTGAAGATTGGTATCGGTTTCTCAACACACATCTGAAAAGGCTGACATGCAATGTATCTAAAACTAACAGCAATTAAGTTAATCTTTCAAACTCATGTACAAACCAGTTTCCAATTGATGAAAAACACAATCTTAACTCCAGATAAACCAGGTAGGATGGATATAAAATTTAATAACATCACTCTGCACCATGGACTGTCCATAAAAAGCTCGGAACACAAGGTCCAGCACACAAACAATATTGTAGAAGTGTTTGAGGAGGACTCACTAATGACAAGGAGCAATTCTGAAGTAGCTCCAGAGCATCAACACAGGACGAGAGTACAGAAGATTCCAGACAGGCAGTTTTAGAACGGCCACTGGACTAGTGGTGTATAATGCAGTCATATATAAACGAGATATGGAATATTGGAACGCTTTGAAAAGTTGAAATTACAAAAACCAGATGCCCCATATGAAAAATACAGAACCAGATAGTACTGGTGAGAAGTCTTTATCTCCCAGCAGATTTGATGATAGTGTGTACAGTACATACAGCCTTGTTATTAAAGAAAGGTGCCAGACTGAGGAAGTGCAATGACCTGAGCATCATTATCAACCCACTCATTTCCTGTTTAAACCAAATGGTGATGGAGAGAAGCTGCCATGTGTGATAGTAAGACGTATTAATTGCCATGTGTTATGTAAGGCTACAGTGTTAACGAGGGGGGATGTTCCTGTGATGATTCCACCTTATCGGCATCGATTACCACAGTGACTGAGCTGATGGAGATGGCTCAACCTCTTTCTTCATGGATTTTCACGGAGCATATTTTTACATTTGGTTTCCCAGCTCTAAAACGGACTGACGTTTCCAGTGAACTTCAGTTGGAATCAAAATACAATCAGCATGTCAAATCCATTTTCAGGGGCTGCCTTTGCTGTGGTTGCTGACATCTTGAGCTGTGGTGCCAAGAGAAGAAGTTGCCTCCGGGTGTTCTTTTCTTCTGTGTTTGGCTTTTTACCCAAACTGCTGCATATGCCCAAGTATGTATTCCAGGAAATGTGTGATGTGTTAATTTTAGTCTCAGTCAATGCTTTTTCAAACCCGCATGATTCATCTTGCACATGCCATCCGGCATGTTCATATTCACACTTCTTGCCTGCACTACAGAGAAGAGCAGATGCTCATCTGTGACATAGATGACCACAGAAGTTTGAGGAAAAGCTGGAGAACAGAACAGAAACTTCACTTGTGTTGCCTACATACTTAAGATAACAAACTCAAAGTATAGAAACTGTTTTCTCTTTCCTCTCGTTGATGGTCAGTCAGAAGAGGTCCTGAAGCAATGGAAAACAGCTCATCCTGACACGGAGAACTCATTCGAGGAGACGTGTTGTGTTAGGGCCCCGCTGTGTTTAAGTATTTTCCTCTAAGCTCTTTGATACAGCCATCTAGCTGAGAGCTGGTAGACTTCCACTTCTAATGCTGTCTCACTCCACAGCACTGCAGAGAGGAGAGCTTGTATTGAGGATATGAGACGCAGAGGAGAGAAGACATATTTAGTCTTTGCTTGCTAGTTCACCCAATGGGGATCAAGCAAGGCAATTTAGCAGTAAATAATACCATTTTCTCCCTCCAGGCAATCAAAACGCTATCTCTGTGAAAAATAACATTTGGACACACCACATGATTGCCCAATTTTTTTTTTCTTGTGGAAACTTGGGTGCTAGTGGCAGAGGCTGAGTTTTTGACACTATACACTTTCTCTCAAACACCTGGGAGAACCTGTGGTGAACTTGAGTATCCTGGACTTACAGTCATCAGGGGGATAGTCCAATTAACGTTAATGTGACTATGCTGTAGTTTTAATAAAGCAATACCATCTTTGTTAGGGCTTAATCATGGCAAGCCAGGGAATGTTTTCACCTTATCCATTAGTTGTTTTCTATAGCCGTTTTCAGATTGACCTCTGGGTAAAATCAGGAGAATGGATATGGAGTTTTCCAAGAGTTCACCTTTCACCCACACGCAAAACACAGCAGCAGGTTTTCTGCTCAGACATGTTCACGTTCACAACAGCAACAAATCCGCCGCATTATTCAGGTGAGTGGCGGAGCAGCCGGGTGAAGCAGACAGAGGCAGGAAGTGACATATTAACTCCACTGCGTAGATCAATTGATTTTGTTGTCAGCACCCCGACACTGTTGACAGCCCTTTTCACCACAAACTCTCTTGACATCTTCGTCTGTGTCTTCCACATGGATGACAGCACCTTTTCAACTATATTTGTTTTCTTTTTGTTTTTTTTTCATTTCCAGCGGGGATCCCCTGCTGTGTATCATATTTTCCTGTATTTCTAGAGACTCTGCACAAACGCACACAAGCTTGTTGTGAAATGAATGTTTGTTATATGTTTTAAAGCCAGATTAAACAAAAACAGCACAACACATTTCCATGAAAACTGGTGGTGGCTTAGGTCTTTGAAGATCTCATCGAATTTTGGTTCAGATCCAGGGATGTATTTATTTTTTTACTTTCTTTAACATTGCAAGCGTGTTTTAAAGAAAATTCTAAATTTTTCAAGAATAATTTATCTTGATGAATCAGAATAAGAATTCTTTTTATTGCCATGTTTATTTGCACATACAGGAAATTGCCTTGGTGTGGTTGGTGCACTGTAAAAAAACAATATAAAAACAACAATAAAAAACATCTGTTCCATTGATCATATGCACTCAAAAATTGACTGGGTTCTTTATACCTTTATATCACTTTATAACTCACCCTTCCACCAAGTTTCGAAGATAATCAGCTCAGCGGTTGTGCAAACAAACAAACAGACAATGAAAACATAACCTCCTTCAGAGGCTGGAGGGTCCAGTGATTGGACTGGCAGGATTAAATCTGTCTGGGACCGTGGAGCCCTTGAGCAAGGTCCACAACTCCAACAGCCTCAGTGGAGCTGTGAATGAGATCCCTCAGTTACACCCACACAGACACACCACATGAATGTACAAGCAAAAGTTATCCTCCCTAGTCTTTTTGCAACGAGGCTACTTTTATTTATTGATCTTTATTTTATTTATAAGTGAGAAAGACACAAAGCAGGGGTTGCTTCAAGCCACGGCCAATCCCAGTGAGAGGAGCTGTCATATTGCTCTTCCCATCCTGGACGCCTCTCGCCGCCTTTAGGAAGCAGGCTGTCTATTGAGAGGTGGCACACTTAGTTCTTTGTGTTGTCTTGTTTTGTTATGGGCTGTTAGGATGTGAGTGCCAGAAGCCTGACAGAGACCCACTAAACCATATCCCAGCACACCAGTGGGCAGAGATAAACTGAATAAATAGATAATTAATGTCATGCTAACACCACTACGACTTATAATAATTAGAGTATTATGATGAGGGCAACTATGACATCTAGACAATAGACAATGAAAAGCGGAGGAGGGGAGATACATACCCTGCACACACTCTGTATATAACCTAATCAGGTAATGTCATTTTTTTTTATGTGATAATGCCATTTCATAATGATGTCATTTATAACATATGACGATGAATGATTGGTTAATCTGAATAATATGTAAATTGTATCTCTAATCTTATTAAAACATATCTACCAAACTGCACTTCATCCTGATTTTATGATGAAGTTATTCCGACCATATGATCATAAATTATTTTTCAATCTATTTAAGCATCAGGACATGTCCACAGAGATACATGGAAAATTGCATTACTTCTCTATGCATTACTTTGTTTTCTGACTTCATTGTCATGTCTCTATGATATGATATTATGGGGTGATCTTTTGTTGAGTTATTTTGTCCCCATAAGAAAAACAACCCCCTTTAATGCAACTGTGTAAACAGATAGGTCCCTACAACATAAGCAATACTTCCAGCTCTGCTGACTTGCAGTGCAATTATTAATTCTACAAAAAACATAGAGAAGGACATTGTGGTTATATACATTTGTTCTAGTCTGTGAGTGTGTGTGTGTGAGAGAGAGAGAGAGAGAGAGAGAGAGAGAGAGAGAGAGAGAGAGAGAGAGAGAGAGAGAGAGAGAGAGAGAGAGAGAGAGAGAGAGAGAGAGAGAGAGAGAGAGAGAGAGATAGAGTGCGTAACAGTATAAAAAGCAGGGGCAGAGCTAATTGATGTTCTTTGCCCTACAATGAAGCAACAGCATTAAACACAACATGAGGGATCTTTCATTTTATTATGAAAGGTGTAAAAAATATTCCATCATTCACATCATTGTGAAACAGTGGTGGGACAAATTAGCCAGATTGGAAACTCTGACTTGGAGTCTGTTGTGTAAAGGTAATTATCCTCAAATGTCAGCTACTAGAATGGCAAACAGGTTACATTGATACGGCTTCGACAGACTCTCTGAGGGAGTGGTGGATTAAACCAGAAACCTGCGTAGACAACCAGTCCATCTCCTGCCTGATATTATCTGATCATGATTTGTTAAGATAAGATTCACTGTTTCTAATCTTGCAAGGAAAGCATTCACAAAAGCTTAATCTCTAGGAAGTCTCAATAGATGTGATATCCTGTGGTATCAGTAGATGTGACTATTGGAAAAAATTTGAATAAGTCATTCTTCAGTTATATTATATTAAAGTTACTCACCAAAGCTTTGAATAAAGGGTCTAAAAACTCTGCTCTGCTACCACTGGTTTATCAAAGACGAGCATGGAGACAGTGATCGATTCTTAAATGTTGTTAAAGACAAACTGAGATTAAGGCAAATTAAAAACTTTAGAAAGGAGACAGAACAATTGAATGAAAATATGAGACAGTGTGTGTCTCACATCTAAGGCCAGTAATGGACCCCGGAGACTGTAGCATCTGACTATTTTTCTAAGCTTTTCCTCTTGTGTACTTTAAACATCTTTGAAAAGGATTATTTATGGTGGTAATTCACGAGTTTCGCAAGACATTTAGCAGAGCAGCTGGGACTTGAAAGACAGAACCAAACACGGACCACTTCTCTGAAAGGGGAACTTTCCACATAATTACATGGTGTTTTGACAGGAACGAGAAGAAAAGAGGGCGCAGATAGCGCTCGGCACTCGGCGGTGAGAGCAGGGAGTGAAGCCGCAGAGAGTGCCGTGCTCATGCAGCTGGAGCAGATGCCGCTGTTGAGAACAGAAAAGGATCCACGGGTGATCGTGCAAGACTGATTAGACTTCCTCTATCTTCCCCAGATGAATTCACCGTGATTGAGTATGAGGCGACACCTCTCCTCTCCTCATCACTGTCATTCCTCAACACTCTTCTCAGCAACATCCACCTCAGTCTGGGAGGTTTCCACTGCAAGTACTAAGCCGTGTCCTTGCAGAGGATGGAGCTGAAGGGCCCTGCTCTGATGTATGACCCAGCTGCATCACTCACAAGGAAATCTAAGCAGGAGGATTGTTGTAAGCAAATGTCAGGACCTTTGAAAATATTCAATGTAATACTGATGAAAGCGAATATTGTCCTGCCAATTCTAGAGTACTATTTTTACTTTATTAATATACACCTGTCTGCCCGTCATTTTCTTGCAGGGAGCAGGTGGTGGTGAATGTCACTAGACAAGAGCTTCAGCTATTGTTGCTTCCATAAGATGAGAGGCTATAATAGGCCCTCTGAGCAGCGCTGCTTCCTAAGGGGCAGACTAGACGCCGCGGTGACTCACTATATTTAAGTGACATGACGTGGGCCAGGTCAGCTGGTTAATATGCTCATTTCAGTAGAAGCAAAGACGAGGTAGAAATAGAAGTTAAAGAAAAAACTTACCAACGGTCTTGCTTTGCACGTGGAGACATTTTTTGACAAGTGAAGGACTGAAGTTTGATGGTTTACTTCTCCGCTACACTGTTAATGCTTATGTTGCTATTTACTATATCGCAATAGCAAAGACTATACAATTCAAACAATTACTTCCTAATAAACACTTTTCAGGTTTCCTATGAGGTTAAAACATATTGGTGAAACAAAAATATGTTATATTTTGTTTTAATTCATTGGAAGCCTCTTTTACAAGCAGAAATGGTGTCAGTTGAGAAAAAGTATATTAGTCGGTTCAATAATATTTGTAATTAGCAGCCTTCCAAATATCACAGGGGTTGAACTGTTGTTTTGAAAGCACAATACACTGAGCTGAATTGATTACAAATCCTATAATGTCCCGATGCTGAAATACAGAGGCTTAAAAATGTCTCTTTTATCTTTTATAGCCAAACATGAGACTCTTCAAACATCTGTGGAGGTCCTTGACAGACAGTTTTTTTTTGTTTCTTGCAGCTGTGCTCTTTTTGATTTGAGGTTACCTCTGAGGCTACCTTTGTGTTTTGTGTGAGATGTTGGAAAGGGAGGCGGAGGAGAAGGCACCCAACGGATAGCTGCTGGCAGCTTTTCATTCAGAACTATTTAATTCAGGCAGAGGTGAGTGAACCGCCCAGGAGAACAAGGAAAGACGTGTGAGATACAGACAATACTGTCGACAGCCAACATCATACTGGAGCCACCCAGTCAGTCACTTGGGGAATCACTGAATAAAGAAATGCAGGAGTAATTTGATGGTGAGGGTTGTACAAGATTTAGTAACTGGATTAATGAAATCCACTGTGGCCCACAGTTGTATAAAGTGGTAACTGTAATAATAAACCAAGAGACTTAGATCTGTCTCTACTTTCACAAATGTATTTTTTCCATATTTCATGGAGCATTTATTTTTAACATGCCCTCATGGAGACAGTATAGTGACCGAAACCCTTTGACGCACGTAGATTTAGGGTTTACCAAATTTGTGCATTATCTAAAAACAATTTACCATTTGACTGAAGGACAACTTGAGTCAAGATGAAACTGGTCATATCTCACATTAACCCAGACAGGCCTAAGTCAAATGTTAAGTCACCTGGGATCGTTTCAAACAAGTTTCAAGTCAAATCAAGACAAAATAATATCACTTGAGACAAATTTAAGTTCTAAGTCAGTTCAAGTCCTGTCTCAAGTCTGATTTGATGATTTGATCAAGTCTGCATATCGTTCAGTAAGGAACAACCCAACCAACTGTTTTGGCGCTTGAAATTGAATTGAATAAGTCCCTACCATTTAATTTTTGTTCATTTGTCTATACTGCCATGTGAAGCACTTTGTAACCTTGCTTAGATAAGTGCTATACATATAAAGTTATCATAATATAATTATAATAATAATCATCAATATTTCATATTTGTAGGTTTGACCAATCACACACATGTTCTGATAAAAACATGAAAACAAATGAATCTGCATGCTTTTATAGATCATGTTACCCCACTACAGTTATTAAGATCTGAACACGATAATTAATTTGAGGAAATACATTTTCCGTAACAAATCATTCACCTATCTACAGCAGTGCTCTTTCAGATAATTCAATAACCCATCTGTATTTTAGTTTCTTGACTCGAACAAATTAGCAGAGAGGCAAACCGCTTTCTGTTAAATCTTATTCTAAGTCATTAATATGATGATATATATTTTCTGAAGGAAATAATTTGAATATCTTTGATGATGAGGACGATCAAATTAACTCTGGAGGCTTTCACATGAGCAGACAATCACTGAGGCAGGAATCACAATTGCAGGAGGTGAGGATGTGAAACTAAAGGAAAAGGTAAGTGACACAAAATTATAACAGGCAATAGACAACCTGACCTGGGATGCAGTGCGGGAGAAATTCAAGCACACACCCACACAAACACACAAAAAGCTCATAGCCTGTGGATACACGGGCAGATTTTCCTTTGGTGTGTCTCATGGTACATTCCCACGGGTTTGTGTGAATAATCGGAGAATATATCATCCATGTAGGGTGCCTGCGAAACTCAAAGTGTTTGTACAAAGTGCGTTTCAAAGGCAAGCATCAAAGCCAGACCAGCAGACGCAACATGAACAATTTGAAGTGAACCAAATTCCTGACAAGGATCCTGAGGATTTTCTGTTTGTTTGTTATTAAGACTGAATTGGGAGGTTAACAACAAAGGGGGAGTGCAGAGGATGAGTGAAAAAAAGCCATTTGCCTCGTGTTATTTCAAGATTCGCCTAGGCAATTACAAAAAGTAATTTAAATGCTAACAAGCAAGATGGGCAAAATGAACCAGGACTTAAAAGACTAAACCTCCAAATAATCCGTATGATCAAACATGAGAAAGGACACATACATTAAACAAAGAGGCACACACACACAAACAACATTTGACTAGACATGTCTCCTGAGGTATTTGATACCAATAGCGAAACAATTCCATTCAAATGGTTCAGGATGACGATGCGACAGCCATGTGTGCTGTAGAAATCCTCAAATAAACCTCAGGAGCTTTAGCTACTCTGTCATTCAGATACATACCTGACTGTATGATGTACAAGGAAGCACATGCATGCTGTACACTGATAATATTGTTATACTTTGATCACTTTGTTTTATAAAGTAATGTTATTGTTCCAAATTCAGTGTTTGCTACCTTCTGACTATATCAATTGTATGTACTGTATCATACCAAACAGCTTATGTAATATCTGCTGAATAGATGTAGCTACAAATGGCAATCATTTTGTTTAAATTACAACAATTTTAAATAAAACCATTGGTATGTTGAACTGCGACGAGTTAAAACAAGATTTAACAGTACTATAAGTACAAAATAGTGATATAAACAGAAATCTAGCTAAGCCTAATCAATAGTGTATAGTATTTTTGCTTACAATAATCAATACAAATACAATTTGCCTCATAGGGCTTATCAAGGACATCCACTGCTCTTAACCCTCAATTAGAGAAAGGAACAACTACAAAATAGAACCTTTTCACGTGTGACAGAGCACAGCCACAAAATAGCAATATTTAAAACAGTGGCTAACATGAATGTAGAGGCGTATCAATGATTCAAATATTAATACAAAAGAAAAGGTCTGACAGAGATGAAGGGACAAGCTGCAGAGTCTTTGAAGACCTACTGCTGGAGACTGATAAAAGGGAATTTCAATAATCGTGTCTGGTGGACACATTTTACTGCTGTTATGTAGAAGGACAAAGGCTAAATTTATTTGTCTTTGCTAGAATCATAGTGGACCGAATAAGGGAAGTTAGCATGTGTGCATTCTGAAAAAAGAACGCTATTCCTTTACATCAGTGGCGCCATTTCTGTAGATGTTGATATGATATGTGTGGCCCTTGCCTCCGGGTAACACTTGGAAAAAGCTGCCATGACTCCAGACGACAGCAGACTGATGCTTCTGGGACTTATTGAGTGTTTGCCTTGACAGCTGTTTCTCACTAAGTGTTTTGCACTGATTAATTGGGATGCTGAATAAAAGGTGTTGCGGGTAATTGTGTTCTGAGGTGAACAAAGGTGTAAAGCAAGAGCCATTTAATTAAATATTGAACAGTCTCAGATGGATGTCTGTGTTGGTGACCCAAACTGCGAGCAATGCTAATTAAAATTTCTCTTCTGTCGGGGGACCGAATGCAGATCCTCAGCTTGCTCACCTGCGGAATCTGTTAATTGCAGCAGATAAACAGTCCCATTTAGAAGCTATTTAACACAACAGAGCTTTGCACACTTTGTGTTGATGACTGGGGATTCTTTTCTTTTTTTTCATTCATGGGAAATGCCGTAAATTCTCAAATAAACAGAGGTGTTAAATTAACTCGAATTCAGTGTAATGTACATTTGCACAGCGCTAATTCCAGCATTGGCAGTCTTTCTCAGCACTCCTCCTTCTCATCTAATGGAAATACTGCTTTCATTAACTAGCTACTTCTTAACTTTTCGTTTTTTCTCTTTTTTAGTACGTAACTATATGAAACTTGTCTTTTTATGACTTTATAACTTTAGGTCTGATTTTTTGCAGCCCCAGCTGCATAGAATAAAGACTGTATAGAGTCGAGACATTTCTTTGCTGGTGGATACTTTTTAGCCGTGCTTGCATTCTCAGTCTGTCGGTTTTCAACTTGAATCCACAGTGAAATATCCCAAGAACTATTGGATGGACCATATGGACCAGAGCAATGAAACAAGTGGAGATGCATGACTCCAGGAGAAATTAAATGGAGCGAAGTTATGGTTTTGCTGACCCCCCTTTTTCTCTTTATAAAAATAAAGTTACCATCACACAGTCCCTGCAATCAGGGGACTGTATCTGAGCAGTTTTCCTATTTTCAGCAAAAAACTAAAACAAGTTTTGGAGTTGAGAGAGACTTTTGAGTTGTTTCAGTTCCATTTGTTGCTGATTGTTCAGAGCAGATGGACAGTGCACTGGCTTACAGACAGACAGACAGACAGAAAGACAGACAGACAGACAGACAGTGCAGTCACTTAAAGACACACAGAAAGTGACTGACAGACAGACAGTGCAGTGACTTACAGACAAACAGAGAGTGCAGTGACTGACAGACAGACAGTGCAGTGACTTATAGATAAGCGCATTGACTTACAGACAGATAGTGCAATGACTTACATACAGACTGCATAGTGAGATACAGCAAGACAGACAGACAGTTCAGTAACTTACAGAGAGAGAGACAGCTCAGTGTCTTACAAACAGACAGCTCAGTGACTTACAAACAGACAGACAGCTTAGTGACTTACAGACAGACAGCTCAGTGACTTACAGACAGACAAACAAACAGCTAAGTGACTTACAGACAGACGGCATAGTGACAGACAGACAGACAGACAGCACAGTGACTTACAGACAGACAGCACAATGACTTACAGACTTACAGACAGACAGCACAGTGACTTACAGACAGACAGACAACACAGTGACTTACAGACAGACAGCTCAGTGAGCTACAGACAGACAGACAGCTGAGTGACTTACAGACAGACAGACAGACAGCAAAGCGACTTACAGACAGACAGCACAGTGACTTACTGACAGACAGACAGCAATGTGACTTACAGACAGACAGAACAGTGACTTAGAGACAGACAGACAGCTCAGTGACTTACAGACAGACAGACAGGCAGCTCAGTGACTTACAGACAGCAAAGTGATTTACAGACAGACAGACAGCAAAGTGACTTACAAACAGAAAGCACAGTGACTTACAGACAGACAAACAATTAACCTTAAAATGTTGAGAAATCATTCATTCAGACCTAGTATTGGTTTCAGGTCTAGTCACAGATATCAGGTCATATCACATCTACTTGGATATCATTTATATCTAGATACGAGAATGCATCGCTCCAATAATGATGTCTTCTTTCATCCGGCAGCTTTCACTATTACGATCATTCTCTCATTCTCACACAGGCTAAATGGTGCAAATCAACTGGGCTGGTTTCACAGTGAGTCCTCAACTGGAATCACCCTCAAGTCACCTTCGGAGTTGTACACTAGAATCGTCCCTGATGTGAGATCCCGCAGCTAGTGATGCCCTGGGAGCTGCCACTAGAACCTGTGTAAAACAAACAAGTCTGGACTTGAGCAGGTGGCTGTTTGTTGACTTAATGGTTTTGGAAACTTGCCCTTTGGAATCTCCAGGGGATGAGTCCTGATGACTTTGGTGACCTTCACCTTTCCTGTAGTGTTTGGTTATTGTTTTTTTGGGAGGGGGGAGGGATTAGGTCTAATTTGTTAATTTGGTTTTAATTATTTTACTCAGTTTGCTTTGTTCTATTATTTGGGCCTCTCTCCCAGGAGCACAGCACAGAGAGTAGAGTTAGAGGAGTCCGCCTAATATTTGTGTCTCTTTTTCTTTATTGCAGTATGCATAGGACCCAAAGTTGAGTTAGGAAGCTGAATAGATGACAACTGGAGGAAGGTACATAATATCTCTAGGCCGATTTTCTTGTAAACTGATATGGAATGATAGATGTAGATATAGAACTGATAATCAATCGTATGGCAAAATGAGCCAAGGTTTCACATTTATTTGTCCAGCAGAGTAGCTCCACATGAAGACCACTGATATGTGGCCACTGTGATGGGGAGAGATTGTAATACTTATTTTTGCATGACGATAGCAACACAACTTGTTTACTCTCTGTGTGCCTCATCAGCCCGGTTTCCCTGATGTATTGAGAATAAATACTTATGCTTAAGATATCATCCATCCCCAGAAAAAACATATTCCTTCCCCCTGCAGGATTACCCTCACAATACTGTAAATACACTGAGCCACTGAAAGCACAAGACAAATTTCTAGTATGAACCTTTGGTGCTGTACTAAGCTTTACCTTCAATCTTTTTCTTAAATAACTGTATAATTTGTGATGCATTTCTTTTATCAATTAGACTGATTGACTGGGGAAAATATCATGTTGATCCAAGTGGCCGAAGTACTTCAGGTTCATTACGTTCACAACCACAGGCACCTGAAATCGCTTCTTCCGATTACCAATAATTAATATTTTCTAATCCTCTTGCAATAATAAGCAGTTGCTTTTTTTTCATAGATTATCCAAGAGCAAAAGAAAATACAGTAGATATCTTTCTACTGTCAGAAGCTGGAACACTGTGTGCGGAGAGTCTCAGCTGGCAAGGTAATAAAGATGTCTGCTGAGAGCTCAAAATATGACAGGGAAAAGTCTGGATTCTTATTTTTGACTCTGCAGAGGAGAAGTGACAACCTGTGTCTGGCTGAAAAAAATAATGAGCCTGGAATGCTTGCTCATCACTTCAGGAGCAGTGTCTCTTAGCGATTGGACAGGTAAAAAGGGTCCAGCCCCTCCGCGCTCCCCATGCCCGCGTCTGTTGTTTCTGGAGAACTCAGGAAGTAGCTCAATCCTTTCCCACCCCCGGGAGAGCAGTCAGGTACTTCACCTTATGAATACACCGCTCCATGCCTGAATGCGTCTGCAGAAACCTTAAATGGCATGCGGGTGTATAGAAGGAATGAGGAAACAGAGTTCCTGTCATGGTTGGGAGTCAGTGGCCGTGACCCCTGGGTAATAACTTCTATTGTGGTACCTTTTCTCTGTCCTGTGGCCTGTGTGTAAATACAGACGTGGACAATGAATGGTGAAAAGTAGCAATTATCTGTCAGGTTTCACCTTTGAGTGCACTCGAAGTTGCCCTGGATGAGCACACAGCCTTATGTGGGAAGTACACAGCATCAAATAAGATTTCCACTTTTTGACACTAGCTAAAATATCTCTATTGGAACTTGAGGTGAATAAAACTGGCACGGTGGATAATCCTCTCGGAGAGGATTGCAGAGGAGTAAACCTGCCCGGCAGAAGCAAATTATGATGTCAGCAGCAGCGGCGTGTGGAAGTGGAAGTGCTCTCATGGGCTCAGATTTTAGACTATTTTTGACCCCACCACCGCAGCTCCCTTATTAAATCAGACTCAATGAAAGCAGTACGGCTCCCATTAATGCCACACTGGCTTTTACATGGATTTCTCATCAGGCGTAACTGCTTCAATTTACATACACCGATCAGCCACAACATTTAAACCAGTTACGGGTTTTAATGTTGTGGCTGATTGGTGTATGGTTCTGTGCACTTTTTGGAAAAGTGCAAGGTTGATGCTGGAGCTGGTAGCAACTGAGAGAAAATAGGGTAATTTGTTGATTTGTAGTATTTCTTCAGACTGTGTTTAAGGCAGAGGTCTATGCTGGTTCACTCGGATCACAACAACTGAGAACTGAGCCAGTGTTTGTTTATTTTATTACTGTTCTGCAAGTATATCACAAGACAAGACTGAAGATATTGGATGATGATCATGATTCTGCAAAAGCGACTGAAATCCGTGTTTAAAAGAGCAAATATTGTGGCTTGGGTGAATAACAGGTGCATATTAGACTTGGCTTCATTAGATGGAACACGGTTCCAAATAAATTATTGAAAATTAAAAGTGATGATGTGTTCCTCCATGTGATGAAAAAATCAAGTGAGCTTATGGATATGAGTAACAGAGTCTAATGGCACCTAATTCCCAGGCCACACTGGTTCTATGTGCAGCCTGTGATGACTCCGTCGCTGATCTGCTGCATCTAACGCATGTCTGTTGTTCACATACGGAGTGTGTCTGCTACGTGAGGTAGCTGGTTTATCTACTGTATTTCCTTGGGTAAAAGAAGCCTATGTACTAAACTAAATGCCTAGACTCTATAGTATGAAGATTTGCATCTTACAGTCTTGCAATGACAATAAAAACCTGTTATGTTGCGAAACAGGTAAGTTTATATCAATACAAAGGACAGTAAAATATTGTTTATGGCTTATGACACCTGAGTGTAACCTATGTATCGAAGCAAGGTGCCTATAACTAAATAGATATTACACCTAAACACATATGAAACAGAAATTATACCTAAAGGAGTATTAAAGTTCGTACAAGTTTATAATGAGTCGTTTCCCCAAAGTGTGGAGTGAAATCAGTTTGGTTTTTAGAGTCACCACAAGCTCAGTCTTTACAAGCATCAACATTCTGGGTCAGGAAATCATTAGCATGGCTTAGCCTAAGGCCTGGTGTACACTAGACTGATTGTATCAATGTAGGAGACCACAGACATAATGACAGATTTACCCGTTTCTTTATATTATCATCGTCAGAACTTTCCTTAAATCACTCTTTGATGGTTAGGAGGGGTGTTCAGGTGTTTCAGGTTTAACATCGGCCTAGGCTAAGCTAAACCAAGTTAGACCAGGTCTGTACTTTATTTAACGCAGGAGAAAACTACAGGAAACAATTTCTGTACTATTCCTTCAACAAAAACAAAACTGTGTTGACAAATTCACTTTATAAAAGAGTCCAATAAACTCCCACATGGCGTGAAGATGAACCCTTATCTAACCACTTACTATCTTTACTTCTACCTTTCGCATTTTCGTCTCACCATAAACTCAAACTTTTGAATATCACTTGATAATAAGTTGAGTATCAGCATTGGACTATTCAAATCAAGAGTGACCCAGATTCCACCGAGCTGCATTTTACCTCCCTGCACAGTGTAGTATTAGATAATGGTTAGGTTTGGTCTTGGATGCTGTTTAAAAGCTCTTCTGCTTCTTTATCACGCCTGCACAAATGTATTTGTTTCGTCTCTTTTTGAGCTCTTGTTTATACCGCTGTGTCGTTATCATTTGAAGTCTGTTTTTTAACACTAAACGACATCCGCGTAGAACCGGGATTTGTCTGACCGGGGAGCTTATTAATTCAGTGGAGGGCTAATGCATCGCTGTGTAGGCAGATTCTGGAGCACCTGCTGACAGAGACACAGAGTTTTCAGATTCTTGTGAAAAAAAACACCGGCTGCCATTCAGGGGTTACCTGCAGTAAACAAAGTGCTGTATGCAGAGAATGAGCCATCAACCACCACAGGGCATCTCTCTCTGGAGGGCACTTATACCACTGTCAGGTGTTTATGCGACAGCGCTGGCCAGAGGCATTATGTTTTTCGTCTTGTCCGTACAACCACTTCTCACGGAAGCAATAACTCAGGAACGCCTCGAGGGAACTTCTTCGAATTTGGCCCAATTGTTCACTTTGACTGCACCAATAAGAATTTGAGGGGAAGCTCACTGTGACCTCACAAAATTTGCTTTTAGCAATATATGTTTAACAAAAATATCTTATAAGATTAAAAGAGGATGAAGAGATTACTTTTTATACCCAAAGGGTCAAAGGTCAGTTTCACCGTGACATCCTAATGTTCTGTAGAAAATCCCTTTGTGGCCATTATTAAACACCATAACTCATAAAGGAACAGAAATGGAGATTATGAGCATGTTTTCTGCAACTTGACTGATCGTTGGAGTCGTAGAACCATAATGTGATCATTATAGTTATGTAATATGCTCTGTAAAAAGCAAGGCTTCCACTGAAGAGGTGTCAGGGATCACAACAACAGTAACTGCTCTTTCATACTGAGGTTTTTGCACATTAGTGGTGTATTACATAATGATGGCAATGGTATTTGGCGTTTTCCTTCGCAGACACAGGTTACATGAGGCAGATGAGCGAATTGAATAGAGACGTCAGTCAAACTTTTCCAAACAGCAATCTGTTGTCATCGCAAGTATTTTGTTTACTTGTCAAGATGAAACACTGGAGCTTGCTTGTGCAAATACCAGCGGTGACAGGGAGGATTTAACAGTCAAGTCAATGTCAGCATGCGTATCATACAAAAGCAGAGGGCAGGAATGTGAGGCGTGATTGACTAACAGTCACATTTTGTATAAAAGGAGATGTCACAGGCGATGCAGTTATATGCAAAATACATTTCTTCTGTCCACAGCTGCTTTAGTGTGTAGATGTATTTTCACAGCAGGATTCGCCACCTGCTGAGTTTCATACAGTCGCACCATATGCTCAGACGAACCTGTTGAACTACCGACGCTATCAAGCAGCAAATAGGAAACATGTTGATTAGCAGACGGAAAATAAGGCTGTGCTCACACCACAGGCCTCGGTGCTCAGCTGCTCTTCATGCCTGTCATTCATTCCACTGGTGTCAGATATATCTGGGTTACAGCACCATCCCAACCTTTCAACTCTGTTACCAACACTGGTCTGTAATGAACAAGTTATCTATATGTAAATATATCTAATAACTATTGAGCGGTTGCTATTCTCTCATTTATCTCACTATCTCACCTGATGAAGACCCCGGCTTGTCCCTGTTCATCCTGGCCCACTGGTGAGACCATCAATGTACATGCAGCAGTTCCCATGAAGCAGAACTGGCTAATAGCAGAACTGGCTAATATCTCCCCTCATTTCATCTTATCTTGTCTTATCAGTGCTTTGTACTCGTTGTTCAAGGAGGTTCTGGGTTTGAATCTAAGTACCGACCAGTGTACAGTTTGCTTGTTCTTTTTTTTTGTGTGCATGAGTTTTCTCAAGGTACCATCTCCCACAGTCCAAAGACAAGCAGCTTAGGGAAGGTGTGGACTCTGTATCACTTGTAGGTTTGAATGTTTGAGTGTGGATGGTTATTTGTTTCTGTATGTCGGACCTGTGATACACTGGCGATCTGTCCAGGCTGTTCCCACCTCTCACTCAATGCCAGGTGGCATGGCTCCAGCCCTCAAACAAAAGCCGGTACAGATAATGAATGGATGGATTGATGGATGCTCAGTTGCTAAGTGGAACATCAATTTACAGTTTTCTGTGGCTTCTTCTGTTTTTGAAATCCACTCAAATAATTACTTAATCCTGCATCTCTCTTGCAGTGGGTCTCTGTTTTTAAAACCAAGCCGTAACAAATTACATTTACAAGATCCAACTGACACTAGTCTCTGATTGTTTGGTGCATTTTTCATGATCAACTTGGGTTTGATCTAATTATTACCACAGAACTTATTGACTCACAGGAACCTGGGGCCGTGTAGAGTCCCTGCAGCGTAGTGATCCTGGCAGGTGTCTTGTTCTCTGAGTACAGGTGATGCTGCTGTGTATATAGGCTGCTTTGTGCACAGTTCTTTATGGTAACCTCGAGATTATAGGGAGATGGCTACAGGTTTTGCATGAATATCGTCCTTTTTTACAGTGGCCTAATATAAATGGCATGTTGAATAAAGTGCCTCTCAGAATGTATTAAGCTTACATTTCTTCTACATTCAGGTGCATATATCAGACCAAATTAAAAACATTCCCCGTTAAAGAAGTCTGTATTAGTTGATGCAAAAAGACCAAGATATGCCAAATCTATATGTTAGAACTACATTGCAAAATGTCTCTGCCCCCTGACAGGTTAAAGGAAGTAATGTTGAGTAAATGCAGCTATTATAACTGATGTGTCAATATGGATACTGTATTCTCTAATTAATGTCCCTACCGCCATCATTAGTGTATCATGGCTGTGCTTTATAATTTACTGTGTTCGTTTGAATAATGTATGTTACTAACTCTAACTCCAGGGTTAATTTCTATCACACTTGATGATTCAGCACATTAGCCTAAGAGCAGACATTTTGATACTACAACAAACGCTCAAACTAACATGCCAATATGGAGGGGACAGTAAAGACTACATCAACGAGCCGTCAAATACCATAGAAGAACGCTGTGGTGGGTCCAAGTGATAATGGGTAAGGCAGATGACTGTGAATGTAAGTAATGTGGTGCAGTGATGATTTAAATAGACAGAGCAGTGTGAACCAAACAGAGAAACACACAGCCACAATTGTTGTTGTTGTTTTTCTGGTGCATGCTCATACACAGAGCAACAGTGTGCATGTTTGAAGTAAGCTGTGATGTCATTGTTTCCCAAATGCTCCATCCATGTACTAATGCATACACAGAAACCAGAGATTATTTCAAAATCTGCACTTTGGAAGGTGTTTGTAAAAGTCTCCATTAGTGTGGACATGACGTAAAGCCTTTATACTGATATAAATCAATCTCGTTGATCAATTATTTCTTATTACTCACTCAATGCACGCACTTTGTTTTAGCCAGGTTGATATAAACTATTCAGCTTTTTTCTGAAGAATGTTGTAGCATTTATTACCTTTTTCAGAGGAGGTTATGGTTTCACCCATGTCTGTTGGATGGTTTGCTTGTTTGTTTATTTGTCAGCAAGATTACACAAAAACTCATATCATCGACCTGCCCCCCGGCCACCTTTTCAGACATACACATGCGCGCATCATGGAACCACCAGTTTGACATAGGCTTACGCGGAAAACCAGGAAAACCGAACTCTATCAAGGCTACCAACATTATTAAAATTATATATTCGTCATTCGTGTATGGGTTTTTAAACAAATTTTGTTTTATAATCATTCGGGAGTGGAAAAATAGTGTGCTGCTTCAAGTTGTTCGCTATTATGCCACCGGTGTATTTATTTGTGTTTATATTTATGAGTGCTGAAATAAATTTTGAGCCAATGGTGATGTTACTAAAAATACTCTGTTTCCTTCTCATTGTGGCTCTAAAACAATAGGGGGCAGGGACAGTGGCTCTCCGGCTCTGCAGAAGGCAACTTCTCTAAAAACTACTCCTGAGAACACGTGATTTTTGTTGCAGATGTGGATTAAACAGAAGATCTTGGATTTTTTTTCCTCTTTCTTTATGTTTTCTGACGAATAAATCATTTATGTGATCTGACCTTTTTTCCTTTTGTATTTCTACTTTCCATACGCCCAATAGTGTCCAATGATTTTACAACAGATACAGCTTTGAAAAGATTCAAACATCTTTTAAGTTTGTCCAATCCATCACGGTATCTCTGCTGCTTCAGCTGCTCCAGGTCTCACGACATCTTTGCAAGAGAACACAGTTCGAAGTGCACATTGATTTGAAGAGTTGTTTTGACATGACCATGAAATGATAATGTGCTGTGAAAAATGTGAAACATGATGTTCACTGTTGCAGGTTATTGATCCTAAGCAAGAGCAAGGGATGGAAGGAAATTAATCTCACTGATTTACAAATAAGATTCATTACATCATATCTGTGGGTAGAAATAAATACCAAACAATTTCTTACAATATCTCACCAGTTAATAAGATAAAGATCAAAACATATCTTCAATCTCAGCTTCAATACTAAATATACTTGAATTAAATATATATGGATATGTTTGTTGACAAATGTCAGCGAAGGTGTTTTTTTTTAAAACCCTTTTATTATGTAATGAATTATAATGTATAATAAAACTTGTATTTGACATTTATTTTCATGATAATATCTCTTTGCAGATGTTTGGTCAGCTGTCCTGAAATTATAGAAGTTCAAATTTCAGTTTTAACACAATTTGAATACAAATTTAATGGAAAATTAGAAATGTGTCATTTTAACAGAGCCCTTTTATTAGAACTTGAATAATTTTTTGAACTTCCCTGAAAACACAGAGACTGAACATTAACACTGAGATTTGTGGAGTTTCAGGTTTAGCTCTGTCTCCATCAGCTATGAATGAGATCCTGGAATGAAGACAAAAGAACTGACTGGATTTATTCTTTATTTCTACTTTCAGCGTCTTCACACATTACATTTTTATGGCTTTATACATATATAAAGAGATTTAAATGTATAATCACATGAAGAAACCCATGTGATGAGAGCTGCAGAACAAACCCTCAGAGGGACTCGATGAGGACACTCTCCAATGGAACTGCTGGTTCAGATCATGAAAATCTAAAAAAACAGAAACCTAAGCAGCAGCAGATAAATATGCCCGTTCACTAAATATGTAAATACAAAGCGGACGAGTGGATTCAGACTTTACAGCGATGAGCCATTATAAAACAAACCAGGTTCCACATTTACAATGAGACCAAACATCCCATATCACTGATGGTCCTTAAATCCAACCAAAGTGCAGTTGGCCTGTTAGACATGTTGACGCTCTGAGTTCATTGATCATTTCATTAGTAAAGTCTGTTCAGTGACTCTTGTTCAGTGATTTCATGGACACACAATCAGTTTGTTTCACCTCCATCTCACATGTGGAAAAGAAAAGAACAAATAATCAGCTCTTTGGTGAGGATCAGGATCAACACAGGTTCTAAACCGTCACACAACCTGTTTTCTTTCTTTGATTTTGAAAACAAGAGCAACATTAGTTATTTAAAACACATTCATGTCGGTGTAATTATAGATTTCTGTCTTTACAAAGTGAGAACTAAATATGTATGATAAAGGAAGGTCAGTGTTTGATTGACAGCTGTTCTCTGTGTGGAGCAGAATTGTCACCACGATGAACTTTGATCAACAAACATGGAGACAAAAGAAGTTAAAGATTTAAACACATAATCTAAATCAGTGATTTTAATGACTCAAGTCTATTTGAGTTTACAGAACTCAGCTGTGGATCCAGACTAAACCCTAACTCCGGCATAGAGAGGCTGAGTGAATGTGGTCTGGACTCTGTGGAGGAGAGTCATGGTGTCAGAGACGCTGTAGAAGGACAGAACACCACTGTGATCCAGGTACACTCCTACTCTGGAGAACAGAGGACCTGACACTGGAGTGGTGATGTTGTTGTAATAAAAGTTAGAACGGTTTACATGACGACATAATGACCAAGATTTATCATTTAATCCAAATCCACATTCACGTGAGATCCCTGCTCTGCTGATATTCTTGTATGTGACTGCTACATTAACTCCTCCTCTCACCTCCACCTCCCAGTGACAACGTCCAGAGAGACTCTCTCTACTCAGGACCTGAGACCAATCAGTGAATCTGTCTGGGTGATTAGAATAAGGTCTGGGTGATTAGAATAAGACGTGAGTAAAATGTCCTTTACTCATAAATGTTACTTTTCTGTTTCCCTCAGATAATAACACTCGTCTGTTTGCTGTGTTTGGATCCAGTGTGATTTCCTGTGAATATTTTAAGAAGTCAGCTCTGGTCTCTGTCTCTGGTTGTCGCAGTAAAACATCCACTTGAGACACAATCTGTAAAATCTTTGTCTCTGACTCACTCAGAATGTCCTGTAGTAGACCTCTGACCTGTGACACAGCTGCTGTCACATCCTCAAAGTACCTCTGTGGACGGATCCTGATGCTGGATGAGTGTGTAGATTCACTGAGTGGTGACAGTGAGGGGTAGTTGTGTAGAAACTGGTTGTGATCCTCTGTGTCTGCGAGCTGCTTCAGTTCATGGTCTTTCCTCTTCAGCTCAGTGATCTCCTGCTCCAGTCTCTCCTGGAGCTCTCTGACTCGACTCACTTCAGTTTGCTGCTGGGATCTGATCTGCTACTTCACATCAGAGCGTCTTTTCTCCAGCAGACGGATCAGCTCAGTGAAGATCTCCTCACTGTCCTCCACTGCTTTATCAGCAGAGCCATTGACCGCCTCCTCCTCCTGTTGAAGCAGCTTCACATCTTTCTCTGTGTCCTGGACTCTCTGCTGGATTGTTTGTCTCCTCAGCCCGAGCTCTCTCTGCCTCTCAGTCCTTTCTGCTGCAGCTGACACTGTGTCCTGGTCTTTATGTTCATCCACAGAGCAAAGATAACAGATACACTGCTGATCAGTGCGGCAGAACATCTTCATCACCTCATTGTGACGAGAGCAGATGTTCTCCTGGAGCTTCTCCGAGGGCTCCACCAGCTTCTGCTTCTTCAATGGAGCTGACTGAAGATGAGGCTGGAGGTGTTTTTCACAATAAGAGGCCAAACAAACCAAACAGGACTTGAGAGCTTTCCGTTTTTTCCCAGTGCAGACATCACAGGCCACATCTTCAGGTCCAGCATGGCAGTGATCATAATGAGCAGCTTGGAGTCCAGTCTTCTTCAGCTCCTCCACTAAATCAGCTAACATGGTGTTTTTCCCCAGGACAGGCCTCAGTACGAAGGTCTGTCTACACTGAGGGCAGCTGTAGCTTCCTCTCTCATCCCCATTGTCCCAGTGGGTGTTAATACAGCTCTTACAGTAGCTGTGTCCACAGACAGTAGCCACCGGATCCTTCAGTAGATCCAGACAGATCGGACAGCAGAATCTTTCTCTGTCCAGTTGATTTTCTTGCTGCGCCATTTCAGCTGATGCCAGAGACAGTACAACAGGTTCACTTCCTCTGAACAGAAACAGATCTCTGCTCCTCCCTCTCTCGTTCCCTTCCTGCAGTGACTCAGGTCCCACAGTTCACAGCTTGTTGTTCACTGGTCCTTCTTCATAGGTGTGTACACGTACACACCTGTGAAGGGAGGAGACACAGACATCTCCTGACTGGGAGGAGCTGGTTGTGTTTGAGGGAGAACACTTGGTGTTAAGAGGATATTCAGTGCGAGGCAGAGTGCGTTATCCTTCATTAACAACACACAGTGAAAATCAAATCAAATAGATGCATTTAATAATAATAAATCACATCTTTATCTATAAAGCACATTTCAGAACAATAAAGAATAACTCGTAAAAATAAAAAAATAATAATCCTTCCAATAGGTTCTCACTGTCTGTCAGTGCTCAGGCCCTAATAAACCAAACAATATATATTGATAAAATGTTTCTTTAAAAATGTACAAAAATATCATCTGACAAGTGTTGACAAATAACCAATGAATGGTGTTGACGAACAGTTTTGCTCAGAACAAAATATGAGAAAATGTATTAAACATTATTTGTACCTCATAGATAGAGTATACATATGTCTCTTTAACCTGCCAGTGTTATAGGTCCCAGCCGGTGTTTGTGTGTGGTGCTCTGCCTTCACTTTCTGCAGGCGTAGTGGATGTGACGACAAAGCAATGGCATAAGACGCAGCACTACAACAAAAAAAAGAGTTTGATTTATTCAGAGCTGGATGAGACTTGCTTTTAATTTACAAGCTGCCCTAAATCAGGCATCCATAAGTATGCAGAACCACAACACCAGTTATAAATGATCGATTTGAACTCAATCAGTACTGTTATGGTAATCATGGCAATTTCTATTTCTAGAAAATGTTGTCAGAAGAGCACTGACCTCCACCACAGAGGGGTATTGGGTCTTATTAAATACTGTTTAATAAGTGATATCTGCTTGTAAATATAAAGATAACAATGTAAAAGCTTCAAATATGGCTAGAAACTGCAGTTTCATTGAGTGTTAAAACAATAAACAGAAATTACATTAATTTGGAAGTATTTCAATACTAAACTGAACACATATAACTCCTATTTGGCAAATGTCTGCACTTTACTGAACACTTTACCGAGTTTCTTATTTGTCAAATGAAAAGAAAAGAAATTACTATAAGGGGAAAGAGTTAGTTTTGCCCTGATGAAAAGATGTCTGAAAATATGATATATGATAACTGAAACAACATGAAGGTCGGATGCAAGGACAGATGCTGACTTTCTGAGTTTGTATGATTTAACTCTGTTGTTTATGCAAATGTCCATTCAGAAGATCCCCAAGATGAGAAAGTCATATAAACTCTTTATGAACCTTCCTTTTTTAAGATGCAGGATGATAACATTATCAAATCTTTAGTTTTGTCTCTTAATTGAAATATTCGAAAGTAAAGTCAAGCCATTATTATGCAAACTGGACAACAGTGCACACAGATGAATGCTATGGGGTTGACATTATTCTGAAACTTATTATGAACTGTAAAGATCAGAAGCAGGAATTGGACCCAAATACAAAACTCAAACAAGAGCCCAAAGTAAAACAACGTTTTTTAATGAAAAGTAGTTGTATTTCTCAGCTTAGGCCGCGGGTACGAAGGATTAGCTGTGTATGTCTCACAGAGTGATCGAATGGTATCTAAATCGAAGGTCATATTACCTGGCAGGAAACAGGCAGGCATGAATCAAGGAGGGCACGTCTGGAACCTGGAGCAGGCAGTGACATAAAGAATCAGCTGACTGGAAAGCACAGTAACAGGGAACAGGCCTGCACCACTCCTGCAGGTATTACATCATAGTCAGACTGAATACTCTGGTAACAAGTGGAGAGATGACCTGGGTTCTTATACTGTTGGAGGTACGTAGTGGAGAAGAGCTGCAGGTGTGCCAGGAACCTGCAGGGAGAAAACACACTCGTGACCAAACCTGCCACACCACTCACACACTCATTCTCATAAGAGGGTGGGGCAGCCATGGTGTAGACCACGTCAATGAACATGTGATAGTTAAGAACTAGTGTTAAGGGTGATTATATTTCAAGAAATGTATATTTTGCACTTTTATATACATCAATTCAGTTTAAGTCTTTCTCTCTCTATATATACAGAATATATAGAATTAAATGGAATAAAAACCTTTAGTAAATGAAACAACAGATATCAGTTTGAGGAGATTCTAGGGAATTCCCACGGAAATTCCCTAGAAATCCAAGGGAATTTTGCATCTGTAAGTTTTTTCTTACAGATGCAATACTAAGAAAAAACAAATTTTTGGGTGAGACGGTATGACGATGGTGTCAAAGTGTGATGTAAACAAAAGAAAACTAGTTTCCACAGCTGAATTAATACATTACACAACTCTTCACCTGAGCGGGGAATATCCTGCTGTCCCAATTCTCTGCCGTCCCAATTCTGCGGACATCTTTTGTCTGAAAGCACTGTGTATCTTCTGTAAATAAATATATAGAGATAATTTACTATTCATACACTTTAAATGAGCACCCATTTCTTTCGCTTGCACAAATGTGACCGGTGAATCTGCCATGCACAGTTGAATATTCACAACTTACTATTAGACTTCCATGAATTAAAGAAGGTAAAAAGTAACATGGCCAACAAAGTCAGACTTTTTATCTTTGACCACTAAAACCGTATCAGTTCATCCTTGGGTCCAAGTGAATGTTTGTACCGATTTTTAAGAAACTCAACTTTCCTGAAATATCATGTTCACGTTTGGGAAGGATAGACATCAAGAGTCTCCAGTGGCTTCCGCTGACCCTGGCTCAGAGGCATAAAAATGCTGATTTACAGCTTCACAAGGTGCTTTTACTGTCGGCAGCATGCTCAGTATCACCTTTAATAAAACAGTCCATGTCGGATCACAGCTTTTTATGTTTACTCTGATAAATCATGTTTTTTGTGTCCTTGTGCCACATATCCTCTTCCAGTATAGTCCTGTCACACCCTTGTCTCATGTGCTTCTGTTTGGTATAGTTCATGCTGTTATCTGTGCATGTTGTCTATCTTTCAATCTGCCGCAGTCAAACTGTGTGTTCCAGAGAAAGAGAACCTGCCCTCATTATGTCACACTGTCACAAAAACTTTTTGATACTAAATGAGGTGAAAGTCATCCTGTTGTGTAGAGCTCCCGTTTACAAGTGAGTCAGATATTCCCAGGTAGCAGCAGGAAATGTGTTTTATCTGTTTGTTGCACTCATCAGTTAATATTCCCCAGAGAGTCTTTAGAGCATCACACTTTACCTAATTACTACACACAGGCAATGAACTCATTTGAAAACAACTGGTACCAAGCAGGGTTCATTTATCACTTGAATTGTGGAGTGAGTTTGTTTAGTTTAATAATGTTTGATCATTTATATCCCAGTGTGGTAAGTCACAAGTCTAAACGCCAGGTTTCCCCGCCGCCAGGAATGTAAAAATGGTTGTATTTGCATCTCATTAAAGATTAGATGTGACTGTGGAGTGATAGCAACGGACGGAGCCAGATAGTTCACTGGCCTTTCTCTCCTTCGCTGCAGCGGCGGCTCACATCAGAGGAGACTAAACACAATGGCAGATTTGTATTAGGTTTGGTTTTAGCCGCAGGGTCCAAACGGTAATCAATGAACAAAACAAACTAGTGTTTACATCGCCCACTCGTCCGGGTGAATCTTTCAATAGTCCACTTCAGGAACACCAATCAATTCATTTAGATTAATTACCTGCCCGAGCAGCTCTCACAGTTGCAACTCTATTTCTCCCTAAATTAGATTGGCTTGTTATGACTGGTTTCACAGTCAGAAATCACATCACGGAGGCCAAATTATTGAATATGATAGCTGTTTGTGGAAGCACCTGCAAGCACAGTGTGAGGACTTAATTAAAATTCTTAATTATGTTTTTATAAATGTGCAACAAGTAGGACTGTAGTACATGTACTATGGTAATCAGAGCTAGTGAAAGCAGGCTACACTTATACATCCCACCCCCTCCAAACAGAATTCTTGTCAAAGCTGCATTCCCAAACATCATGAAGGTGCGCTGACTCACAACTGCCAGAAGTTGACTTGTCCATGACTCGCTCGCTGAACCTGTGGATATCGTCTCTGCCTCAGCTTGTGGAGACTCCATTCATGTGCAGTGAGAGCATGGGCAGGATCCACGCACGCAGACAGGTATGCCGGCGGATAATTTCAACCGAATGAAATGATTGGTCATGTTTATTCAATGGTCTGTATCCATAGAGGGTTTTTATAGTCTGGATGACCACTCACACAGTGCTTTATAAGTTTCGCCTTTCAACCATATCGGTTGCAAACCCACATTCACACAGTGCATCTAGGTGCAGCACTTTCTAAAGGACTTATAGCCAACGGGTGAGACTGGGATCAAATTATTGACCGTCTGATTGTTGGACAACCTGCTCTCCCTTCTGAGTCCTGCAAGGGCCACGGAAACAGGCTTTTTCTTTTTTTCAGACTACCTAATTTATTGATGCTCTGAAGTGTTTCAGAGCATCTTTCGAACCCCACCTTTACGTTTTGAACGGGTACAGCTTGCCTCTCTCTAGTTTGTGCTACATACAACTGAATTAATCAGTCCTGAAAACTTGCAAACATACATTAGTATGTGACTCACATCCTTGCCTTGTCTACCTTTGGTTTTTGTAACCACACGTCACCTTTGATATATAAACACCAGCAGCTTACATGATACATGTTCTACCGGGTATTGTTTTTTTCTGTGGGGAATTACAAGAGTGACACATTCTCCATCCGAAGCCATCCGTCTGCTCCACTATCAGCTGTCACCCATTCCTAAACTGAAACTCTTCACAAATGTCAAACACAGAGTCGGGGTAACTTTCACTAAAGAGCCTGGAACACACAGTAACAGTGTGAGCTGCGTTACCCTAAAACTGACCTTTTCCTCTGCAGTTTCAGAACAAGACTACAGACGTCATCAAAAATCCACAGTTCTGGGCCAGATAACTGGAGCTAAAGCTGCACTTTATGAGATAATCAACATTTTCAGTTTTGTGATTAGTGAAGTTTCACACATTGCGTCACTGCCAGTGTTTAGTAATATGCAAATTCATTATTATAGGGGGATTTTCTCAAGGGCTCATGTTGTATGAGGTTCTTTTTGATGGTAAATGTGTAACATTTGTTCAGTCTGTTTGTTTGTACTCACTTCCTGTTTTATTTTGTTGTCCGGGTTCTAGTGTCCTGTGTCTAGCTTTACTTCCTGATTGTTTCCCCACACACCTGTACCTTGTTTGTAATTAAGCACTCCCTATTTATACCCTGTGTTTCCCGTCACCTTTTGCCAGATTGTAATGTCTCCGTCGTGTGTACATGCGGTTTCTGCCGTGATTTGGACTACCTGCTTTTTGACTCTGCCTGGATTTATGACTTTGGGTTTTGCCTTACCCCTGAATGGACTATTAAAGTAATTTTTGATTTTTATAATTTATCTGGCTGTCTCCCGTGCTTCTTTTCTGCAACTGAGTCCCAGATTTGTAAAGGACCATCACAAAATGTTTGTCTTTTTTTCTGGTCACTCTCTGGTTGACTCGCACTTTAAGGGTTTGACTGCATCCCTTTCGCTGATGTTGTCATCTTTCCAGGCCAAATCCTTTGGATGACATTCTATTTGAAAGCAGTTCGATCAGGAACACTTCCGTCATACTGTATCTGATTTCAATAATTTACATTTGACAGTGATCATGTGATGGAGCTGTGGCATCAAGTTCCTGCTTATGCATATACTCAGCCAATCATGAGTCAGTCTCAACTGTCAATCATGATGTTTGATGTAATTTTATAGCATCAAATAATGAATTAAAACCAAACATGAGCACTTGAACATGCATCAGTGATACAAGAAAAAGCTGAAATAATAGAAACCATCTTTATAAAATGTATATCTAATGTGTAATTTTTTAGTTTGGACGTTGTCCCATCTGGTAACATGGAGGAGGTGGGGTTTATACGTCATGCTTTAGTCACTGAACTTGATTATGTGTGGTTAAATGTCTCCAAATGTCACTATTTGAGCAAGAATCATGAAGACTGAGGTAATTTGTTTTAAACATAACCCTGAGTTGGTCAAACATTTTTGAAAGACCTACTGTCAAAAACCAGGGGCAGATTTGTTGTGCAATGAACGATTACTCGGGACATTTTCATTGGCTGTGAATAGCAGTAAGAGCTGCCTCATACTAGAGTAAGATGTTCATAACTTTACAGACATCAATATCACAGGTATTGTTCAAAGGAGGAGCTCAGAAACATTCCCATCCGATAATTCCTGAGGTGAAATGAATGGAAACTGCTCTGAGCTCTCTACCTCGACCAGGGTGAATATTTCAACTTAATATCTGCAAATACCTGCATAATTCATATGGGAACTCTGTGCCGTTGAGTTTATGAACTGCACCCACCTGTTCAATGTCTTCACCGACCATTTCCTTCCCAAAAGAGTTTGATATGCCTCCTCTGAAGTTACAGAGAGGGCTCAAAGTTATTTTGTGCAGAAACCTGCAGACACACACGCACACACACACACACTCCGGAGCATCCACTACCCTGCTTTCTCTAGTCCCTCCACACTCCCTCACTTCTTGCCTCTGGCTGTACTCCCACCAGTCAAAGGTGGACCCCAGTACTTTACTGTGAGGTTTGACAGGATGTCAGGGTGGGTAAATGTGCAGTCAGCAGGAATTCCTATAGTGATAGGAGTGCACAAGTACAGGACTAAATCATGATGTCCCTAATTGCTGTTTTCCAGGAGTCTAAGGCTGGTGATGTCCAGTTAGTTTATAATTAACTGTTTGTCCACATATGCCAAGAGAATTTTTTATTTTCAATCCGTCCATCTCTTCTCTTCCACTTATCTGGGCTCATTTTGTGGAGGTATCCAGCCAGATAGGGTATCCCAGAAGTCCCTCTCCCTATCAAATTATTTCTGGGGGATCCTGAAGTGTTATGTAATGTAATGGAATTTGGGGTCTAAGTTGGAGTCTCCTTCCTGTAGCGTGGGAATCTAAGATGCAAGGATCCCAGAGGGCATTCTGATACCAGATGCCAGAACCACCACAACTTTCCCCTTTCAACATGAAGAAACAGGGGTTCTACTCTGAGCTCCGTATGGATGTCGGAAAGCCTCAACCTATCTCTAGGGCTGAGGCCAGCAACCCAATGGAGAAAACTCCCCTGCTTTTGTTTACTCCCTATAGCTTGTGATCATAGGTGAGGGATTTTGCAAACCTCATTTCATCTAAGAAAAGAGATGCAAAAGTTATTTTTAAGACCATTAGCACAATTGTCTCTCCCACCACTCCACAAATGTCTCCCTTATAACACTGATTGAAATAAAAGAGCCAGGGATATCAGAACCAATATGACCTCTTCCTCATGCAGTTGGTGTTTCCTGATTTTCTCCTCTTTGCTTAGACAATGTCGCGAATTACATCAATAAAATGAATCCTACTTCTGATTTCACTTCATATTTTAGCCACAATTATTTAAATGCGTCTATCCAAGTTGCCTCTTGGGTAAAAACTGAAAACAGATATATGATTCATCCAGGTTTTCATTAACCAGAAACAGGGCCTAATGAAGTCCCTAATAAATGATGATGGCTGCTAAACCTGTTCTACTGCTGCAATAAATGTTTGAACGTGAGTTGTCTGACTGAAATAGCATTGTTAATGGTTCATTCAACAGGGCTGAACCAGTTGGTGAGTTTCTCTGGGGTGGACTTTGGACTGGTCATCATCTTGACAATTTTATTTCTTCAATTGTTCAGTTCATGTCAAAACATGTTTGTTTTGAGCATAACATTTCAAATAAGTGTCATCTTTGACCAATCTCTATCTTTTGAGAATCATGTGAACCAGTTGATATTTCAATTTGAGATATATTGCTAAATTAATACATCATGCTTTGATTTCTTTCTCATTAGATTATTGTAATGATCTCTTTGTTGTTTGAACCAAACCTCTTTGAACTCTTTCCAAAGTTTCCAAAACACAGCTGCTCAGCTTTTCAGTTAAATTATCAAGAATATCACATAACATACCAACGGAATCCTCTACACTGACTCCCAAAGAAATTCTGCATCTCTTAAAATACCGGTGCCCACATTTATAGCCTTGCATGCTCAAACACCCAACTATATTGCAGACTTCCTTCTCCCTTATACGGCCAATGGGGCTCTTAGGTCTCGTGAACCAAAATTACTGGCTGTTCCTCAAACTTACTATAAAACCTGAGGTGACCGTGTCCTTCAAGCTGTTGCACCCAATTTATGGAATGGTCTCCCTTTACCACTCCTGTGACGTCTTTATGGAGCAGCTGAATACGTTTTTATTCAGACTGACTTTTGGTCGGCCTCCTTTGTTTTATTTATTGCTTTTTACTGGCATTTCCTCGTCTGTGTTAGGACTTTCTGAGTCTGCGTCGTTTGTCGCTGTGATCTTAACCTCTGCAAGTTTTTTTTTGTCAAGTGTATTTCTCTCCATTTCAAGAACTTGTATCAATGAAAGGTGCAATACTAAGAAACTTTACTTACAGTTTTTTTACAGAGTCAGACTGACAGTTTCACAATAAAGGTCAGTGATCTTCTGGTCCAGGCTCCCAGCACATGTTAGCCAAATAAACCTACACCGTAATTGAACTCTGAAGAGCTTCACTTGGTGATCATTTCTACAGAGCCTAAGGCCTCAGAAGAAGTTGAGAAGGGAAAGAGAGAAGTTCAAACCTCACCAATACTTTCTCACCTCCACACACTGTCTGCTGGCTACTGATTCCTATAAACACCACTGGCAAGAGAATGAGTTGTTCCAATGAGAGGTGGGGTGGGAATTCCCCAGGACGTTACTTTCGGGGGGACAAATTAATAACAGATTAGTCTGCGACCTTGTCAAAGAGCTTGGAAAACCTGCTGCAGCTATCCTGTCCCGCTCAGGTTGTTCATACCACACTGGTGATAATTGAAAGGGGAATCTTGACTGCATGGACACAGTAGCTCACCAGAAAAGAGAAAGGGACAAAATCAAGTAGAAAGACAGGAATTCTCATTGGAGGCTTATGTGATGGAAATTCATCTTGAGATTTGAAATAATGAAATTCTCAGACCAGAGTTGCTTTTGAGTCTTTATAATGATAAGCTCTGCAGAGTTAACACAACAAGCACGGGTGCTCAAAATGGAACAACTGGCTGCAAGTTCACAGAAGCCAGAACTTATACAAAGAGGCGTTTCATAAGACATGATATGAAAAAAAAGAAGACATGAAAGACATGAGATCATCCTCTGGCGTATCTGCTGTGTCCTTCCAACGCCGGTACCAGTTAGAAGAAAAACCTCACCCTACCGTCCCTGGTACCAATTAAAATAAAAACATCACCAAATAAGGGTTCCATCCTGTCAGGTAGACAGTATCACAGCAGTGAGACACCTAGTAAGGGGATTTCCAATACCTTAGACACTGGTCAGTGATATTTTACATTATACTTATGTACTCGTATGTATATATGACATATTTCATCTTAACACGTGCCTAAAGCCAAGAATTTGCCAGCCGAATTTTATCTGCAGCTCATCAGGTGACACCCAGTGACACCGTATTTGATGTTATATTTAATGTACTGTGCACACTGGTTTCCACACTTTTTACCTTGCATGCTGTTTCACACTCTGTGGACCTGATGTATGTTTAAACGGACTAAATGATGGATTGGATGTTAGGGGAATTCAAAATGTGAAGTGACCTGCTGAACGTGGCTCCATATGGACAAGTGGTCTGAGGAATGCACTCCAGATAGCACTTCTGAAGCTTAGTGAAGCACCTCAAAGTAATTCGATCACATCATTCATCAAAACAAGTGCCTCCTTCTCACAACTTTTCAAATAATCCTGCGTGTCACTCAGTGTTACAGGGGCACTAATGTTCGTGCACATTCTGGCTCAGCAAAAAAAACTGTTGATCGAGTGGGTTTGTGGACTTTTTATCTCACGGATCTCACAAGGAGCCCATCAGGCAGCAACGGTGTAAAGTTAGAGAGGAAGACCTGTGACTGAAAAGTTGCATACTCTGTATAGTGCCATCTGGCTGGGAAAGTGAATATGTAAGCAAATCTTCTATCCCCGAAGTGTTGGAGTGGAGGATGGAGTTGGTCAGTGGGAGAAGAAAGAGGAACTAACATGGAGGTGCCTGAGACTTGATGAAATCAGCATAGTCCCGCAAAGCCTCAAACTGTTCAACGCCATTGATATTATCCATTGTCTTATTTTGTCATCTTTGCTGTTAAGAATGCAGTTGTTTTTTTGTTGTGTATTTTGGTGTGTGTGTTTATCACTTTGATAATAGTAGTGGTGTTCTTGCACATTTTATTTTATTGTTCTCGCCTGTTAAATTGAGTTTTAAAGCTGTTGTTGTTTGCTTTCTTTATGTTGGCCTTTGTCCCCCTGACATTTGTATTTTTGAGCTTAATCCTTTAATCTGTTTCAATGATAAATAAATTACCCTTAATCGCTATAGCTGAACAATCAGTGTTCCTGTGGCTACTTGGGACTCAGGGAAAATGAGTCTAATTTTGAATGTTGAAGGAGTATAACCTTTAAATATCCGATAGAAAGTGAAGAAATATTATATTAAAGCAAACTGTATATTACATCTGATTTGAGAACCACAAACTACGCCTGTCAAATACTTTCATTTTATTACATTAAATTAGAAATCATTTAGCTGATGCTTTTATCCAAAGCGGCTTACAATAGAGCATTCAACCGTGAGGGTACAAACCCTGCAAGAATCAAGAATCGTGTACAATTTGCTTCCAAAAGCCGAACTACAAGTGCTAGATGTAAGTACAACTAACTTTTATTTTTTATAAATGAACCATTAGTGACCATTGCAGGAGACCTACTGACACGTGCAGGTGTGCAGGTGCTGTGAACACTGGCTTCCTTGCTGGTGATGAGGGAACCACTGTACCGCTGGGAAACAGAGGCTGTCAGGGGGGAAGTGCCGTTGTGAGGTTTCACCTACACCAGATGAAGTTATAAGTCTACTGCAGCAGGCGACTGACACATCAGAATGAAGCCAGCACCAATTACACCGTGGAGAGCCGGCACTGTTCTCACAGGACACGTCTCGTTATTTCCACCTCTGCAAAAGAAGGCAAATAAATAAAAAATGAATAAAAAAAATTACATTGTCAAATGCTCAGGCCCTTGCTGGGTAGGGAAAGGTCTCATTTCTTTAGTTATTGTATGACTGGAGACCGACCCACAGTTTTCATTCGCTGACACTGAAGATAGTGTGAAACCCGCTCGTTATATAATCCAGTTATATAATTTGCCTCATTCTCTGTTGTGCTATTTGAAAGCACAAACCTGTAATCTGATGAACTCATCGATGCACTTCTCCCAAAAATTCATGAGTTGCCATAAAAGCCAAATCTCTGTATCATTAATTTTAAATTGAGAGTAGTGTGCAGTTTCCACTCTGTAAGGCTGATATAATTCCACATTGAGTTATCCCTGCGCTCATAAAATAATATAAATCGTGAGGAGGGACTCACCGTGAAGAATCATAAGGTTTTTAACCAATCTCAAGCTTGCACTTACAAAACGTTTAATTTCAATAAAATACTTTTATATTTTAAATGCAAAATTGTCAGAAAAGTAATTTTCCTCATCATGTACTGATAATAATTTTATTTGCTGCAGATTAGTCAGTGCAGTACAGCTGCTTCCCTATGGTAGGCGCAGTGTGAACAAGCATAATCAGAAGAGGGTAAACAACAGAGCTGGGAGATTAAACAGGACGAGAGTACTCTGGAGTCAAACTCTGCCTCTGTGTGTTCACACTCACCTTTCCGCTGGTTTACACTCACAGTCTGAGGTGTGCAGTGTGCATTGATTAGTCAGGGACCAAGCCATATCCCATTCCATGGTTTACCAGAGGAGGTAAAGTGGAGGGCAGGGGTCACTGTGTTTCTATGTGTATGTTGTTATCTTTATATTGAAGTACAGTAAACACTTTATGCTTGTGTGTGTGTTCTGTATACATGATATGGCAACAGGGCCCTGACCTCAACTATTGAACTGGCTTCATCACCCAACATTATTGTTAGGCCGATCCCTCTTGCTGTTGGCGGTTCACACTGGACAGGTCGCCAGCATATCACAGGGGCAACATACAGAAACAAAAAAGCATTTACACCTACTCTCTTTATCTCAAATCAACCTAGCCCCAGTCAGCATGTCTTTGGGCTGTTGGAGGAGGATTACCCAGAGGATAACTACAAAGACACGGGGAGAATATGCAAACTCTACATAGAAAGACCAGGGTTGAAATGCAGACACAAATTATGAATTCAAGGAATGATTAACCTGTTGGTTTGATTGATCATCCATGTTGATAATTTAGTCCATCAGTTCGGGATTCAGTCCATTAAACCTGCTACTTCTCAAGGTTGTCTTTCTATTATGTAGCTCAAATATCCAAATCATTGATTTCTAATTCTGTATGTCCTCTGCAAGTTAACTATTTTGAAAGTCTGTGTGCAATATGTCCTGCTTATAGACTAGAACAGCAGAATGGATTGATGGTGTGGACTGTTTGGTTGTAGATTTAAACTTTAAAGGGGAATTCTTGTATTTTTCAACCTGCAACCTCTGTTTAGAAATGTCTGTGTGTGTGAGTAAGTGAGGGAAACGTTTGGAATCTTTCCAGTAGATCACCTCTGCTGGCAGGTGCAACACAGTGGCATTGTCAGTCCACAAAATGTCCGCTGCAAGTGCTTTCTCACTCTCAAGTTTCGACAGTCTTGAGTTGTTGAAGGAAGACGGAGATAGAAACATCAGTGAGAGTTTCAGAGAGAAGTTTTAAATTTACTCAAACAAACTGTTGGATGCTGGAATCATTTCCTGATATGGATAATGTCAATGACGCATTTGTTAACGCTTGTTAGCTACCACATGCTAATCACAACAAACTACACTGAAGAAACACTGCAGCAAGAAGGGATGCAAGGAGAATGTGTCTATGCACATTCCTCCTAAGAGAGTTACTATTCAAGACCAGCGGTTATCCTTTATTTCTTCTGACGTGCTGAATGGGACTGCTGTCCTGCTAAAACTTGAGCAAACATGAGGACGGTGTAACTCGCCGTTCAGAAACATCCTGTTTCTAACCGATTGTGACTGGTCTTCTACAGCTGTATCCAAAAAGAACAACGTGACCTTCAGCTGGGTTACCAGAGAGATCATCAATGCACCAGAATGAGTCCGGCTAAAGGCCTGGTCACGTGTGACTCAAAGGCAGTCAGCCAATCAGAGGAGGGGCTCATAAATGATTAAAGAGACAAGCGAAAACAGCCTGGAGAACCAGAGAGGGGCAGAAAAGAAGACATGGAAATATACATTGCAGCAGTTTTTTCGACTTTAAACAACTGAAATATAAAGATTAAAGGCGGCCTATTGAACCAATTCAAACTGATTTTGTGAGTCCAATACACATACACACCCATATTTATTCACATAGGACACAGGTTGAAAAATAGTGGGATTCCTCATTAATACAGAATAAGCTCCATGAGGACATTTAGCTACGAACTGATAGGTAGGATCTGATCTTCCTCTCCACCATGGAGAGTAAACAAACAACACAAAAGGCAAAAAAAACTGTACAAGATCCACATGTCTAGAGAAGGAAACAGACACACAGAGGGAGAGAGGATGGGAGTACGGACAGAGTTCAACATACCAAGAATGTCTTTTTTCTTATCTGGCTTCATTGAGTCTGACATGTTTAGAGTTTAGACCTGGAGGATGTTTGACTTTGGCTTCACTCTCAGTGTGGAGACGTGTGTCAGTAACTCCTGTCAAACTGTAGACTGGTTGCTTCTTACCACAGTGTCTCTGTTTCTACACATGTAAAATACAGAAGTCGCAAAATGTCAGTGGTGATGCAGAGTTGTGGGGCTGTTACATTCTTCAAAGTCCCCTTTAACCAAGAAAATGAGAAATAAAAGTCATGTTATTGTTTGTGTTTATGGTGTAATTAATTATTGGAATTGCTTTTTCTAGGAACTTGCACAAGACTGAGGCCATATTTAACAAGTTGTCACAAAAAGTAATTTGCTGTCTTGGCATCATTCAGGCAAATTTTCATAGTTTTCATAGTTCAACAACAGTGAATATCCACAATCCCACTGCCACCAAAAACATCAGGTAGATCTGGCAAACTTGATAATAGAACCATTTCTCAGATAAAAATGTGGATCTCAAAATCAGTATTGTTACAAAGCTGGCATTTGTCCATCTCTACCACATAGCCCAAGTTTGTCAAATTTTAACCAGAAATGATCCCTGGCAGAGCTGGTTTATTGTTAAGCTGCCTGTGATAATGAACATTTCTAGACTTAAAGGGAAAATAAAAAAAGGAAAATTCACTCATGATCTTCTCACCACCGAGCAGATGATGGGATGGGTGAATTGTTTGAGTCCACAAAACAATTCTGGAGTTTCAGGGGTCAACAGTGCTAAAGCCAAATTCAATACAATTAAAGTAAATGGTGATCAATTCTTCAAACGTAAAATATGAAAAAATTTAAATAAACAACAGAAAAAAACACAACCTGCCTCCATACTGCTGCTGTGATGTCATCTAAGTGTCGGTAAGCCCCCACATTCAAATTCAACTAATTCTAACTTGTTTTTAGCCTAAATGTCTGCTGTTATGCTCCTAGCCCGGAGCAGCGAGCTCTTGGGAGAAGAAGTCAGCATTTACTGCAGCTATCGCAGCAACCAGCTACTTCAGTTGTATCAGATTTGGATGCAACACTGTTTACCCCAGTAACCTCCAGAAATGTTTTGTGAACTCAAACACTTTTACCCACCCCTCCATCAGCATCGTGGTGAGTAAAATCATGAGTGAATTTACATTTTTGGGTGAACTATCCCTTTAACTAGGAGGAACCAAATCTGAGAACGCAAAATGCTTTCTGCCGCCATTTCCTGTAGAGAGACATCAGACTGAGCCGATGTGCGAAGAGAGCAATGAGCAGACTCATTGTCCAGAGTGAGTGGGCGCGTTGCTGACATTTCTATTCTGTGTCCTGCTCACTCTACTTAGGCATCACCCCTCGCCTAAGCCATAGAGAATAATTAAAATAGGTGTGAACGTGTCTCACATGCAAACTATGTGAAAATGGTTCTTTGATAGGTACTCCCCCTCTTGGCAAGTAATGAAAACTAACAAGAATCAATACCTAAAATTAAAAACTATATATATCTATGAATTGTTATTTCAAAATGATTAATAGAGGTCCACATTTGCTCAATGTAGCCTGACAGTCCACTGTTAGGTGTGCGTGTGTGTGTGTGTGTGTAACAATAAAGTGAAAGAGGGGAGAGCTGAGCCCCTCAAGGTTTGAAATTATATACATCTGTGTCCGGCCTGAACTTGTAGCCCTGTAATTTTCCAACACGACACTGTGAATAAACAATGTGATTCCTGAAAAGCCACACTGACTGTGCAGCTGCTGGAGAACGGCCCCCTCTTAGATTAATGACTGCGGTCTAATCAGGTGACAAAATGGCTGCCTGGGGCACAGAGATGACTGTCCATTTTCACAGGTCATTTGTTTAATGCTCCCTTATTAAGATCATTGCTGCGGCGCCAGCGGCCGACAGAGAGCCACGCCGGGTTTGCTCAGGATCGGCTGGGCCTAGCTATTAAATTTCACCAGAGATCACTTGCAATTATCACAGTTGTGTTATCTCCACAATTAGCCTGCCCATGCATCAAATAAACCCCAACAGCATGTGCTTGTGGAATAAACATCCCTCATCAAAAGCGCAGACGCTTTGTTTCCAAAATGTTATGATCTCTGCCCGCTCTCTGTTCATTTAGAGTACTACACCAATCAAGCCCAACATCAAGGGGCTGTGATTTAGCAGCTTGACAGGCTGGCAGCACTGTAGCTCTGCAGGCACCAGCTGTCGTGCAGTCACTGGTGGGAATGTGCGTCCTCAGTGGGGAAAGTCTCCTTCCTGCTGTTCTAATGTGACTTGGGGGGGACAAACTGCCAACCAGAGCATCTGGGGTAACGCAGTGTCACAAGAGCAGAGCAGAGAGGCCTTCACCTCCACCCAAGGCCATCACGCTTATGAGTCTAGATAGTGGCGAGGAATACTAAGGAGGGGAATGGTGCATCATCAAACACAAGGGTTCTCTGGGATTGAAACATATGGGCTTCTAGGTCTTTTCTTACCGGTCATTGTGTCACCAAAGACCAGACCATCAGCAGCTCTATGACAACTTTACACTTTGTTGGGTCTGAAGGAAATTAGAATTGTTATATTAGCTTTCATAGTAACTTAATTTGTTTTCATTCACGCTAAATAAATATAGTTTCTAATGAACCATTCAAAATCATGTGAGACGAACAGTGTAGTGAGAAAACGGCCGCTCTCTGTTTGGCATGAAATCAACTTCAGATAACTTGAAAACTCATCAGAAGAAATTAATGCAGCTCACATTTTGTGTTAACAACTAAATTACTACTCCAGCTTCAAATCCACAATACTATAGGGAAATATTTTTTTTTGAAAAAAGCTGGCTACATACAGTATAGACTGGAGATTGCAACGAAATTCTGAACCACAAGCCCTCCCCCCCAACATACTCACTTACACACAGCATCCGAGACAGTGAAAGTGAAATAACTTAGAAAACTATTCACTTTTACTGAAGATCCCCACCAAGCCAAAGTAATAACAGAGGAGGACAGATGGTGAAAAGTCTGAGAGTAGGATGCAGGGGAGTGGCAACGAGTCGGCAAACAGCCACACAAGGCTGGGCTAAAGTGTCCGAAATCACGTGTTACCCACTAATTACTACAACGTCCACAACATAATGAGTTCTGGGAAATCTGGGAAAATGGGCGGGAAATGGGTGAGCAGGTAGATGTGAGGGTCAGGAGACTTGACGTGTAAAAAGGGAGATGTTTGATACCTTAACCTGGTATCGGGCGCCCCATGTACTGATATCAAGTCATCTGTGGAGGAGGCAAACATATCTAAAGACAAGGGGGAAACAGGAATCAATGAATTGACTGAAACCTATTATAGAGTTCATGAGGAAAAACCATGACACAAAGAACACTACAACTCCTGTATCTACGCTGGATGTGATCCTGTCCTACTCTCAAAGGGTAACTTGACTGTCCCGACACAAAGTTCTGCTTTGGATTCTTATAGTTTTCCCTGTTCTCAGGTTTGGCTGGGAAAATATTTTTAATTCATCCGGCTAATTTGGGAAAAGCTGACGACATAATATAAGCAGATATGTTTATTTTCAGATGCTTCAGTGTAACAGTTGACTGCTGTGCGTGCATTATCAATACAACTAAAGCATTCTGAAGACTTATATATTCAATTATAATAAACTTAAACGCAAATAAGACCAGGGAATAAAATAATACAGAAAACAGACACATCAAAATCCAACATTAGAACAATTACAATAAAATTATATAACAGATAATGGTGCAGGTGATAAAATGCTGGATCAGGGGTTATTATAAAGTCCTTTTAAAATGATATGGTTGAAGAAGGGATTTAAAAGAAGTCAGTGACTCTGCAGCCTCAGATCCACAGTTGGGGGGTTCCAGAGGTGAGGGGCCTTGACTGTAAAAGCTCATTCACCTTTACTCTTAAGCAGAGACCTATACGAGCAGCCAACAGAGACCTTCCCATAGATGTGAGGCTCTGCTCTGGCTCATAAGGGAGCAGTAACACAGCAGTGTAGTAGGAGGCTGGACCATGAAGTGTTTTATAGGTGATCAGTAAAATCTTGAAACTCTGAACTGAGTAGTTTTATATGTCTTATGCTGCTGTGCCATATTTTATGTTGGTCTCTTTTCCGATTAGTTATTTTTCATTGGTGAGAAAGCCTTTCCAAAGCAAGTGCAGAACTATGGTTATAGAATCTTGTAGAATGAATTACCAGATACAGGATGCGTGGTTCAGGTCACATACTCGTCAGCAGGCAGGTTCGGTTGGGGCCAGTCTGATAGGTATATTATAACAGGGATTATACGAAATGTATTATTTTAAATACTAAAAGATCTATATATTACATTGTCCTTGTTCGTATTAGCATTACAGTCACTGTTGTCAGATTTACAGAGGTAAAACAAGTCAGACAGCACATTTGCTACTGCTAGCTTGTGTATTGGTTGTTGTTGTGCTTTATTCCAAACAGCAAATATACAACAATCGCCTATCAACTAAGAAAATGGTACAGTAATGTATGTTTTGTCTTTTTAACAAACCATCTTCGTTTAAAGGCCAACAGCCCTAGGTTTTACTCTGTTGTCTGAGTGACTCACATAATAAAGTTGGAACAGCTCACAAAATCCATAAACAAGAAGCCTGCTAACAACAATTGATCTTTGCCATTGATCAAATGGGGGGGACAATTGAGTGTAGGGGGGGTGTAGTAATGAGACATTTTATACCTTCAGCAGGGCACTTCTGCAGAGTCGCACTTTGATTCAACCCCTGACACACACAGACATATATGCCCTGCTCTGCCAAGCTACAGTCATTACTCAGGTGAAATGATGCTGAACCACAAATCTGGAGAGCAAAGGCAGTGTCCTCACGGTCGCCTTCTGAAAGAGAAGTAAAGCAAGGTGCAAACCGATTTAATCAAAATTCAAATCTCATGCAGAAATCCAACTGTGCTTTTTGCCCTGTAGGAACAAGCAGGGCAACAGTTTGTTCTTTGGACTGATAAAATTTAAATGGAGACTTTTCAGAAGGCTGACTCTTTTCTTGTGTCGCCAGATTTTCAAGGTACAAATGTCCTAGTAACAGCAGATGGCAGAACAACGTTTGAAGGGAGGTTACTTTATTGAATTAGAACTTCTGGCTCCTATGATTAAGCAGATAGCAAGGCTTGCCAAGAAGACTCCACCAGGAGGAAACAAACGAGGTGTAGGAATGGATCTCACCGGGCTCTGTTCAGCTTTTCAGAAATTCTGCTGTAAAGCCTATCGGATCCGTTTTGAAAATAGAGAAAGGACGAATGTTTTGTCAGGATATTGAATTCCATTGGACCTCCCTCGGCACAGAAAGCCATTTGAACGCCAATGTCAGTCGTCACAAACAAGGACATAAGGCGTCTGGCACAATGAATGAGATGTGTACTATGATGACTGTGTTATTTGCTAATGAAAGTCCTATCTCTTATTTTCTGAAATTATTTGTTAAACTTTAAAGCTGTTTATTTGTACCTGAAAAATGGAATGTCGACTGTGTTGCTTATTGTGAGAAGAACCTGTGAAGCATCATCACCTGACTCCTCAGTCTCCCTCAGCTCTTAAATTAAAAAAAATAAATTCATTTTTATTCACTGTATTGGTTTTACAAACCATAACTTCATTACTTTGGTAAAGCAACAGGGAGAAGCTTTCACTCTGATAAGCACACTGTAGACGACCTGCCCCTCACCAGCTAGGCAGCTGGCAAACATATATGGACATTAAAGGGGTTCAATACTGGACTTACATGTGTCAGATACAACAAATCCAAATGAATGGTAATGTAACTCGGACAGCTGTTCAATTTATGACAGTTTAATAATATTTAGATTTTTCATTTGTTGTTTACAGCTCTAAGATACTGTCAAAGAAATCAATTCAAATACTGAAAATGGGGGGGAAAAGGATGTTTTATGGGTTAGTTCTCTGCTCCAAATAATCAATGGTCAGCTGCTTAAACTTTCCATTATCATGCCACAATAAAGTACAGTCTATTCAGATTACTAATAAACAATTCACAATCCATCCAAAACTCATCCTTTTAATGGAAACTTTAACAATTCAATTGTTTTGACCAGACAACAGCAATTACTGCATTTGTTCAATAATGTCATCCACTTAAGCACAGTGGCAGAATCATAGTCTTAGTATTACTGAATCTCCACAACATGAGGACTAGACAAACAGGAAAACAGAATGGGAACTTCTGGCAAAGTGATACACTGATTTGAATCTTACTAGAAAGACAGGAACTACTCTGTGTTTCGTAAATAATTATGCATCCAAGTTCCCCAGGGCTACATTCTGGAGCTTCTTCTGTTGAACATATACATAATCCCACACAGATAATGGGAAAAAACAAAGTACGTTGTCATCATTTTGCAGATGATAAACAAATATACAGAACAATATAATCTCATCCAAACTGGGGGCTTATTTGTACCAGAACCTACCAGAAATAGTTAGATCCATTAAAACAGAGGGAGGAAATGGCCAGAAAAATGACATCATGTTATGGTGAGACGGATGAGGTGGTTATGATTCACCTCGGACTCAAGGCACTTCTTTATGTCAATCCTTTCTACATATGTGCATCTGGCTTAACTCCATTTAACAAAGCTCATGTGGCGAACTGGTTCCAAACTCAATGGATCCTTAATCTCAGCTTCGTCTGGTTACAGTGTTAGATATCCACAGACTAGGAACGAGAACATCTGTTGTTTATGTCCACTATTCACTTTTTTCACCCGAGTGGTTCTGAAAACCGGATTTACACGTGCGCTCTGAGGTGTTTAAAGGAACCGTCTAGGTAGACTTGTCTCACCAGAAATGTTCATGAGTGCTCCGCATCCCTTGTGACAGAGTGACGGCACTCTTTCACCATTTCCCCCACATTCTTTTATAGACAGCAGACTGGTTCATTTACATAGCTCGGGCCCACCACCAGAGGAGAAATGACTACCAACACATACATGCCTGTGGAGACGGGGGAGACTGGAAAGAAGAGTGGCGAGAAGGAGGACTAAAAACAGGGAGAGAGGCAGAAACAGAAAGCAGGAAGAGGTGAGAGGGGATTGTGACAGAGACAAACAGCATACAAGATATACTGTGTAAAATGAGTGTTTTGTAAAATGGTTGGCCGACAAGCCCCAGAGTGGAGATAAATATGACATGGCAGCAGCAATGAATCTCCAAAGAATGAACAGATCTACTACTCCCCGATGTATTTGTCTCTGGCCCTGTGAAGCCCTCTAACCTGTAGCTTGACTTAAAGATGAGCTCTCAACACTTGCAACAGCTACAGTATTTTTCCCTTAAAAGGCAGTTTTCTTTAAAACCGTTGCTATACCTATCTTTACCTTCGGAAACCAACAAATTCAATAAATACAAGCTGAACACAGGCAGATTTTTGGCAACAATGCTGTTTTTGGCATGTCAAAATGTGGATTAGGGATTTTCTGGGAGAAGAAGCAACTATGACAGAAAAATAGAGATAAGGCTTAAGCTTATGTTATACTTTCCACATGCTTGAGTACGCAAGGGTCTGAGAGGGTCAACGCAATGCCAATTTTATTATCACTGTACATGAGACTTTGCAAACGTCTTTGTACCTGTGCGAACTGTGCATGCACCTCCAGGCAGTCTAGAAAATAATACCCATAAGGGCACTCAGCAGACCGCATACTGTTCCTCTGTCAAACAGTCCCCTTATGAAACCAGATTTAAATTCACTAGATCTGGATTTTTATGTGGATTTGCACCAACTTCAGCCCTCGTACCCTTATTTATTTTTGACTTGTCCTTGGGCTACATGTGCTTTCAGAGGAGCAGTCATGATGTCTGAGGCCCGGTAACATGTACAGCAGGAGAAGTAAGTCCAGGGCCAAGGCGGATGAGGAGAACCTTGTAATAGTTGTTTGCAGATACGGAATTTGCTGTAACGCTTAAATCACTAGAGCGGCGAGATTTACTGAATGTCTGCCCCATGTTCCTCCAGGAGGAGCTGGCACAAGCTGAACAATGTATTATAGAGTCAAAATCATTGCCAAATCATAACAGATATTTTAGGCTCAGCCATTCAATGAGTCTTGGTTGAAAATTTAGCATGCACATTTATGTACATTACTTTCATATATCGTCTTTAATGTGACAAGAGTGTCCATAGCATCGTGGGTGTCCATTTTCCATGGAGAGAAGCGCTCGGCTAGAAAAAAACACATTTCTAGTTCCCCTGGAAAAGAGGAGGAATGAATGTCACAGTAAAAGTTCCCTCTTGTGAAGATGGAACAAAATTGACACAAAGTTCTAAGACCTACAAATTGGATACATAACTACAAGTTGACAGTACTGACAAGAACAATGTTTCATGCTCTGACAACCAGGCAGTTAAGCTATGCATTGGAAGTCAGAGTGAAGCATCTTTAAACGGTTTCTCAGTAGCAATGATCCAAAAACAAACACACACAAACACCTCTGAGGATATAGGGCAATCTCAGGATTGATACATGTTCCTTTTTAAGTTTGTGCTTCTGGTCACGCTTTTCAAAGTTGCTTGATTTAATTGTATGTCACACTATATACCTTCTATGACTGACACATTAACTCTTTAACTACAGTAGATTAACGTGATGCAGGAACATAGATCTTCTATGTCAATGGTCGACTAGATTGCCATCCAGTTACTATCCCTTTTATTCTGTCCCTTTTCCGAAATTCTTCCTGATCATCTGTCATGTTTGCGCAGTCGTTTTTTATTTCCATTCTGTTAAAGTATTTTTTGCCCAAATCCACCATTTTTCATTTTAATTTGTTTCCTTCATCAGACCTAAGCAGAGGGGAACAACTCTGCAGATGTGTCCCTGGTCGATGGATTACCATTCCTGTCATTTAAAAAAACAAAACAGAAAAAATTTATTACATCAAATCAGGCACCACCTGTGCCCAAGTACTGTATATTTTCTGCAAGTTCATCAAGTGCAAGACATGAAGAAGTTATCAACCTTCTGGTGACATTTCAAACTCATTAAATCAAATTTGATCACCCCATCTTTTGAACATGATGAGTGATCTGCATATTTGAGTTGCCGGTTTACCCGAACCATTTAATATCTGAATGTATTAATGTTCTGGTGTGCACTGTCAAACTCATATCTCCTGTGCTGTTGGATAATTCAAAGTGAATTCACTGCCAGGGACATCAATTGAAACATCAGCAAAGTTTGGTGCACACTTACATTTCACATACATTTAAATATTTATGCAGAGCGGAGACAACAAGTCATAAGGCTCAAGTCAAGTGAAGAAACAAATCATTGGTGTTAAAGTCTGGAGTCTCTTTTCATTTTGTCGAGTTGAGCCTTGAGTCACTGGATTCTTGACTCCAGATATTGTCCTTTAATTTATATATCATTTTAGCTTTGATGAGCGTTCCATTCATAATTTTAGCTTTTAGTGACTGACAATTTGCACCAATGCACCTTGTTATCACAATATAAGAATGTGATGATCTAATATATTTGTTCTGTGTAATCTTTTGTCATCATTTTTTCACATTGATGCACATGTTGATGTAAAGGATGGTAGAATAAAACTGGTTTGATTCAGGTGAGGTGCATACACAATGTGGACCTTCTGTGTCACAAGATGAGCATTATGATGATTTGAGGTCCAATTGTCTATTTTACTACACTTATTTGTCAGGCACCATGCGCAACGAACATTAATCGTTTACACGCTGCATGGTACCACATTTATCTGGTCCACTCTTTTTTTGAGAGCATCTATTTATTTTAACTGAACACATGCAGAAATGCCCAAATCAAAACAAACTAATATTCAGAATATACATAAGATCCTAGTTCAAGCTAAAAAGAGAGGCATAAACAGATCTCTACAAGTGTACATACCTTCCTACACACACACACACACAAGTGGTGTTGAAAAGGGCTCAGACTTCCTGGGGGACTCAGCTTGCTACCATTAAACCGCAAGAAATGAATCATCTGCTATTGATTTCTGCACACTCTCCTCCACCAGCGAATTCATCACAGCTCGATTTCAGAATCCATCTCTTTTCCAACTATTTCCATAAAAGCCTTTTGATTGATCCGCGAGTCGCACAAGACTAAGGTGTTAAACTCCTGTTTGGTTTCCAGGCGGCCCCAGGATCTGTGCCTTGTTTATTTCCTAGGTGCACAAGCCTGTGGCTCTGATTAATTTCCACCTAATTGTAACCTTTGTGCGCTGTATTGACTTTCTAGATACGACTTCGCCCAGAGCGACAAATTAATAATATTGCAAAGACAAATGTGTGTAAAACTTTAACCTAACCCTTAAAATTGATGACTCTCATAGAAAACAATCATTTCTTTGCAGGTTAATATTGCTTTTCTGACAAAACTGGCCCTCAGCCCCCAATTTGACGATAGCAAATACAATTCAGGAAGCAGTGAGCACCACATCACATTATTTCCACTGAGTGTATTAACCGAATATTGATTTTCTCTGGCTGGCCTGCTTAGGAGGTGAGGAAGCCATGTTATAAAGGGGAGGTCTGTTTAACACAACTGCTGTACTTATCAAAAGGCCTTTTGACCTTATAAATGATTGTGCTTGTTCAAACGCAGATGGTGCTCTACTTTAAAATGAATGTTCTGTGTAAGGTAATGGTATTAATTCTGGGCTGCATTCAACTTTAAATTGGAATATAGGAAGCTGTTGGGGCATAATTATCACTTTTTTCCACAACTTATGAACCATCCATTCACCTTTGAAGGGCGAGAAGCGGGGTACACCCTAATCATCCCGCCCTTATTGCTGTTGCCTAGCAACAGAGCTGACGTTGAACACAATGAGAGAGTAATGAATTCCTTGTTTAATTTATTTTGGTGTACCGTTAGCAGTCAGTCTGTGTTGAAGCGTACTACATAAGCATTGGACATATCATAGCTTTCTGGCGCCCTTACTTCTTTGAAAAGTGGTTCGTCTATGAAGCACAATGAATCCTGGGCGGGGCTGGGAAGGATCGCCTGTTGGAGCCTTTAATTCATGGGAATGGAAGGACCCTTTTGTTGGCCATATTTGAGGGAGCCTTCAAAAAGGGACAGCCTAATAGTGCCGCTGAGATTCAATAGGTCTTACATTGCAGCTTCCAAAGGATTAGGCCCATAGATATACACTGCTCAAAAAAATTAAAGGAACACTTTTTTATCAGGGTATGGCATGAATTCAATTTAACTTTTTTGATAATTATCTGGTCAGTTAAGTAGCAGAGGGGGTTGTTAATCAGTTTCAGCTGCATTAGTGTTGATGGAATTAACAACAGGTGCACTAGAGGGGCAACAATGAGACAACCCCCAAAACAGGAGTGGTTTTGCATGTGTAGGCCATTTCAAGTTTCTCCCTCTTGATCACTTCGACTGGTTTTCCATTAGTGTTGGCTTTAGCTAGAGTCATTATCTCTACTGGGAGCATGAGGAGATTTCTTAACCCTACATAAGTTGCATAGATTGTCCAACTCCTCCAGGATGGCACATCCATGCGTGCCGTTGCAAGGAGATTTGATGTGTCTCCCAGCATAATCTCCAGAACATGGAGGAGATTCCAGGAGACAGGCAGTTACTCTAGGAGAGCTGGACAAGGCCGTAGAAGGTCCACAACCCGTCAGCAGGACCGATATCTGCTGCTTTGTGCAAGGAGGAACAGGTTGAGCACTGCCCGAGCCCTACAGAATGACCTCCAGCAGGCCACTGGTGTGAATGACTCTGCCCAAACAGTCAGAAACAGACTTCATGAGGGTGGCCTCAGGGCACGACGTCCTGTAGTGTGCCCTGTGCTCACTGCCCAGTACCGTGGAGCTGGATTGGCATTTGCTATAGAACACCAGAATTGGCATGTCCGCCACTGGCGCCCTGTGCTTTTCACAGATGAGAGCAGGTTCACCCTCAGCACCTGTAATAGACGTGAAAGGGTCTGGAGAAGCCAAGGAGAACGCTATGATGCCTGTAACATCGTTCAGCATGACCGGTTTGATGGTGGGTCGGTGATGGTCTGGGGAGGCATATCCATGGAGGGACGCACAGACCTCTACAGGCTAGAGAACGGCATTAGGTATCGGGATGAAATCCTTGAACCCATGGTCAGACCCTACGCTGGTGCAGTAGGTCCTGGGTTCCTCCTGATGCACGATAAAGCCCGGCCTCATGTGGCAAGGGTATGCAGGCAGTACGTGGAGGATGAAGAGATTGATGCAATTGAATGGCCCTCACGATCACCTGACCTAAACCCGATAGAACACTTCTGGGACATTATGTTTTGGTCCATCAGACACCGCCAGGTTGCTCCTCAGACTTTGCAGGAGCTCACTGATACCCTTAGACAGATCTGGGAGGACATCCCACAAGACACCATCCGTTGTCTCATTAGGAGCATGCTGCGACGTTGTCAAGCATGCATACAAGCATGTGGGGGCCTCACAAGATATTGAGAAGCATTTTGAGTTGCAGAAATTTTATTTTGGCAAAATGGACAAGCCTGCCACATCACTTTTTCACTATGATTTTCGGGGTGTCTATAAAATTTAGCCCTCTGTAGGCTGAAAACTTTTATTTCCATCAAAGATGTGGCATCCTTTTGTTCCTAGGACATTAAACTGTCCATATCAGTATAAATAGCCAACATACTTTTTTTTCACAATGAGATCTGATGTGTTTTCAAAGTGTTTCTTTAATTTTTTTGAGCAGTGTATATAAAGTCTAGATGTCTCGGCCAACGGACTCGAACGGCCGCACATGGCGGCCATCTTGCCACAGGCAGCTTGCCCACCCATAACATTGTGTTGTAGAGGTACGTACTTTTTAAATAACCATAACTTGCTAAATTCTCAACCGATTTTTAAATGGTTTGTGAGATGTAGTTATGACACTACATACTTATGAATAATTATTTAATAATTAATTAGTTATTTTCTAAAAAATAGAATAATGTTCTATATAGTTACAAGATTTCCCTTTACAAATATACATCAAGATTATTATTATTTATTTTTTTATTTAAAAAGTACATGTACCACTACCAACACAATGTTATGGGTGGGCGAGCTGCTTGTGGCAAGATGGCCGCCATGTGCGGACGTTCGACTCCGTTGACCAGAAACGCGGATGAGACATCTAGCCTTTATATATATATATATATCTATGATTAGGCCCCTGAATTGAGACACAGCTAAAGAGACAAACCGCCATCCACACTCGCACTCACACCTACGGGCCATTTTAAGTTACCAGTTACCCTGCCAGTCTTTCGACTGTTGGAGGAAGCTAGAGTTCCTGGAGGAAACCAACACAGGCACAGGGAGAAGATCTCCCTGTGTCTTTGGCAGAATCCTCTTGGTGGCAGTGCTGCAGTGCACAAATGTGCCGCTCCAACTTGTGAATAATTTTGAACATTTAAAGGCATCATTTTGAACGCAATTAGATAAGGTTGTGGGTGTTGCAGGAGACTCATTTTAAAATTAATACTCACCATTTCAATTCCATATCACCATCACAAAAGTTTGTGTTATTGAAAAAACAAATCAGATACAAAACAAGCTCTGAGAAAACATAAAGTGTGCGTGTGTATGGTGTGTCTACCTAATGGGAACAAAAGGCAAGTCCCCATAATGTGAATCATTAAGTGTTAAGGTGAAAACAAGTTTTAAGGTTAGGTTTGGGTTTAGGTTGAATATAGGTAGTGGTTATTCTAGGTCAAGGTTTAAGTTTGGATTAGGTTAATGTTAATGTTAGGGTAAGGGGTTAGGCCAGCAGCCACTATAGTTATGTTGAGACTAAGGCCCAATCCCATTTCACCCCTTGGCCCTACCTCTTAGCCCTTCCCCTTTGTTTTGCACGTTCATGGTAGGCTGTCACAATACCTGTTGGGACGGGGGGGAGGGCCAAGGGCCAGGGCTTTATAATCCTCCAAACGGAGAGGTAACCAGAATGCCTTGCGAATCACTGGCAAGCTGGGAGAGAGACCCACAAATTTACGGTTTTCTCCATTAATAAGGATTTTAAAATTACGATAAGGATTGTAATATCTTAGTTTAATATCATTTCAAAGTATTATGGTCACCTTTTTGTCAACAACCTTAAAAAAAATAGATTGTGAGCATTGGTTTATTTAAGATCTCGACAATGTTATTAAAATGGCATCCTCTTGCTGTTTACATCGACAACTACTGATGATTTAAAGGGTTCTTGAAGGGCTGGCCCAATTCGTAGTGGAAGGTTTCAACCATTACCCCTTGTGACTACATTTCAAGGGGCAAGATAACCCTCAAAAACAAGTGATAGGGGTAGGGGTAGGGCCAAGGGGTGAAATGGGATTAGGCCTAAATCTCCAGATAATCTATTTGTTTGTATGTGTTTTGTTTTGGGGCATTCTGATCCCAACTCATCAGAATTGCATTTAGAATCATGTCAAATATTTTTCCATCATTTCATAACACAAAGGTTAAAAAAAAATGTAAGTAACCATCGTTCTATTGACAAACATTTTGGCTTACGTTGAATGATTATTTGGCAGCCAAAAGGTCTGAGCCTCACATTCTCCTGTTTTTGTTTGACCTTAGCTGTGCAGCCCTCTCCCCTAACAAGCGGACCACATGACAGAGAGAGATCACCATTCATTATTCATGAAATCAAATGAAATCCAAAAGGAGTTGACTGAAAGGTTGAGCCATAGTATGTGAATCAATGTTCCCATTTGTCCACAACTATGCCAAAATAAATGAGACTTGGGAGCAACATAATCTCTATAAAGGGTTTTCAATAGTCAAACTCAGTATCTGACTGAGTTGGAGATTAATGCAAAATCCTTCCAGATTCTCTCCCACTCTGTAGAGGTGAGTGAAATCCCTGAAACTAGCTCCCACCGGGACAGAGTCTGGATGTTTGAGTTTGAAATGGACTGAATCAACATCTGAGATGGTACCTCTGTCTAACGCTGATGATCTAAGTTGTTTGTCTGTCTCAAAGTCAAGGTGAAAATTATTTGGAAAATAAGATAATTGAGATAACAGAATTTAATTTGGCCTTTTGAAGAAAGTGTTTGTGTTCAAATTCAATCTTTTATTTTCATCAAAAGAGAAACTCTACCTATTCTTTACAGTTGCCGAAATCTCTGAAACAAGTATAGTTATGGAAATGGTGGAGTATTCATAGAGAATCAGAACAGAAATAAGGTTTGGGACCAAAGGCAAAGACTTAACTCACAGTCCAGTTCTTCATAAGCAAGTTTTGGGGTTTTTCCAAATACTTATTCAACAAAGTTTGACATCTCAGTGTTGAAACTTGTTTTGGGTGCATGCAGCCTGCGAAGTGACCATCAATTCAATTAATAGTTATTATAAGTATGTAAATAATGATGATATATGAATTATTTGTCTTTTCTTGGATCACCATTATTAGGAAAATCATTTTAATTAATTCAATCATAATGTGCTTGTTGAATATAACTGTATTTACATGTAGGGACTTCAGGAAACCAAGCTTACAATTGTAAGTGTTGGGGTAGACTCCCCAGTGTGGACCAAACAGTGGGTTGTAAATACTTGGGCCCTGCTAGGCCAAGCTGAAACCAGTTTGGCCAGTTTTCAGTCTTAATCCACACCTTCCTCAGACAGCCTGGAGCCGACGGTGAGGACAAAGGATTAAAAATAAAAACGTTTGGAGGGAAAACATTCTCCAGCAGGCCTGAGAATCTCCCCCTGGTGGTTGGAAAATGTCCTGAAGAGCCTTCAGGACCCCCGCTGAGTTCCAAGCCCCGCCCACTAAGGTCGGAATCCTGACATTCTCATTGGCTGAGAGCCAACTGAACCCTGTGACCACTTCCGGAGGAAGCAGGAAGTCCTCAGGTGGTATAAGAGTGCTGAGACATCAATAATCGCTGCCATTTTACCCTGCTCTGAAGACATCACCAGGCCCCTCCGGGGCCTCCCAGCTGATTTAGTTGCTAAAGGGGGCAACCTTAACTTTTAGTTTATCAGCCATTTTTCCCTGCTCTGAAGACGTCAACAGACCCCTCCGGGTCTTTCCAGATGATTTAGTTGCTAAAGGGGGCAACCAGAGTTATTTTCTTTCATTTCTTTCATTCTTTTATCTCAGTCGACGTTTTTATTTTCAAAAGGACTTTTTGCTGTTTTAACTTGAAAAGACCAAACAGGAAATTGCACGCGGAACGACCTCAGACTGTTTCACTTTTCCCACAGACTTTACTTTCCTTTCCCAACGATCTACAAATGGCTTCCACAGCCGTCCCCTGCAGAAGCACGACGTTCATCCCATTGAGGAGCAAGCAGAATCCGTTCCTATTCGGCCCAGCCGACGCCGCTGCAACAGAGGAACCAGCGCAACAGAGCTTGAGCGGCCACGATTATTCACTGGACTTCCGAAATATCCGCGCGACACGCGCATGCAACACCGTGAAGGTCACAGTAAGAGGCTTTATTGTCTGGGCAGATGTTAATCTAATACGTAGCGTATTGTTTTAATACTTGAATGTATTTGTTTTGTATGAGACCGCAGAGTCTCCAGTGTTTTAGCGGCTATTCGCCACTTCCGGTTTCCGGTTATGGCCGTGTGCCATAGTTTTTAAGCGCCGTGAGCAGCGTCTCCAGCTCATTGTGACCGTTTGAACAACTTTAAAGATACTTTACCGGTCAAACCTCAGCACACAACGCCGCTTGGGTGCTGAGTGGTAAAGTAAATGTAACTTGTCTCTGACGGTGCTTTTAAGAGCTTTGCTCTCCCCTTGTATTCTCTCTCTCTCTCTCTCTCTCCTTCTAAACCGACCTATACACAAATCCGATCTGTATTTAGAATACAGTTCATGTAACATAGTTAAATCTATATTCAGAGAGGCTGGACACATCTGGAAGCCATGCGGCCGAACGCCAAAGCAGAGACAAAGTATTCTCTTTGTCTGAAAGTCCCTTTGTGTAATTCAGGTGACGACCACCAGTGTGAGCTCCGGCCACATGGTGTCATTAACATAGACTCCATTTTGAATAACGCAAGTTAAACCACCATTTTGAGTCTATTATGGCCACGCCTCCTCTCTCCCTCTCCTCCCATTCTGGCTCTAAATTCATAACGGCTCCGCCATCTTGTTTTGTAGTCAATCCGCCATTTTGAGAGTTTTTAGGCCTTGATTCCACAAATCATGATCGGCCGCCATCTTAGATGTGACGTCACCACGTGACTGCGTCATCGCCACGCCCCCTTCTTTTTCCCTCTCTCTCTCGCTCTCTCACACACACCCACACAGACACAGAGACACATTGATAGACACAGACAGATACACACACACAGATACACATAGATGAATACATGTGTTTTCTAAATTGTGATAAGCGGCTGCTGTTGTTATCTTTGAAATATGGGAGTTTGTTAAAATGATGAATCATTAAATAACACTAACTTTATTTCACATGCACACACATAGACACACATACACACAGAGAGACACTTTGACACAGACACACACACACACCGAGACAGACATACATAGGTAGACCGCCGGTTTTACATGTATTTTCTGAATTGTGATAAGTGCTGCTGCTGTGTTTATCTTTGAAATATCGGAGTTTGTTAAAATGATGAATCATTGAATAACATTATAACTTTATTTCCCCTTTTTAATAAATGCTTTTGTAATTAAAGTATCTGTAGTCTGTGATTATTTGTGCATATGTATGTGATTGCAGCTGGATTATGATTGCCTGTGCTCGAACTTAAAACCCTTCATTGTTTATTATATAATCATTAATACTAAATATTGAGATTATTAATATAACTTATCATTGAGACTGATATTTTATAGATTGAATTGTTGGTCCCTGTAACCAGGGTGGTGCCCCGCGACAATAAGCAATGATTACAGATTTGTATTATTCTTAATTTATAATTTTATTGTTTTCATTAATTATTTTAACTATTATTAATGGATAACCGTATCATTAAATGTGTTACTATTCTTAATTAATAGCTTTAAAATTTTTGATTATTTTTAAGAAATAATTGTTATTTTAATAATCATATTTCATGATTATTAATAATTAGCCAACGTCAATTCTACTCCTACTATTGCACAACATAAGCAATACACAATATTGTACTTAATTGTATTTCATGATTATATGTATTAATATGATGCTGAGCCAGGTAATGCACATTAGAAGCTGCAACATTGACTTGACACCATACAACTGCATTAGAGAGAGTTTTGAAAACTTTTTCATTGCATATCCCTTGTAAACAAGTAGTGTTTTTTCCTAAGTTTTAACTTAGTTCATAACTTGCCTGGAATGTGACAGTTCATACTGCTGATAGTCAGTGGGTGCACACTGACCCCAAAAAACACAAGAAGTGATTCTCTGGTTTGCTTCAGTGACACTCCCAGTCTGAAGGTAACCAGAGCGCCTGTGGAGATAACTGGATGCTGTATCAGCAGCTGATCACGGGGCCATCTAGAGGAATACTGGGCCCTGTTTCAAAGATTAATGCCAAACATGTTGTTTCTCCTCTGGAATTACCATAACCATAAGGGCATGGCATGGAACTGGCAATGACACCCCACAAAAGATCACCATGACACTGGAAATCTTTATGACATTACACCGCCTGAATGGAAAACCCTGGAAATTGGGGTAATCTTGTTTTCCATGTCAGTCATCCACAACGTTCATTTCAGCATGAACCCATTATTTGCCACATTTTGAGCCAGACAGCAGTCAGGCGAGGATAAGATCAAATATACACAGCAGGTAAACAGATCAAAGCATGAAGCTGCTTCCTGGCATCTTATGTTCAGGACTTGACTTCACAGAATCCTGCTCTTGCCATGAAGCCAACCGCATGCTGACAAGTAAATAGACACCAGCTACTCTGCCTTTTTCCAAAGAAGTAACAGATGAATTCTTTTTATCACCCTTCTCTTGGCCCTTATCGACCTAACGTCTCTCTGGGGTTGAGGGCAGCTTGTCTGGGGGTTTCCCTATGAAATGGATTGGTTATAAGTTTCTTCACAGCTAAGAGGCTATACATTCTAAACCAGGGTGTCCCAATCAGGATGCGTGTACCTCAGGAAGTTATGTCAAATAATAAATAAGGCACCTGAGTAATACATTTTATTATTTGAATACAAACATCTAGATTAAAATAAAATATCATTATTAAGCCCCGACAGTCATGTGATAATATTAATCAGCCCACATTAATGACAATTCTACTGTTTTCACTGACACAGATAAACCCATACATTTTTGAGGTCGTCCTTGCAGTTGGTTCAGTCCAACCCGTCACTGATTGTTTGATCTGAGCAGCCTTCATAATGTTGAATATTCTCTTATTTTCTCATACAGGGTAAATGGCGCAACTTAACTGTAACGGTTTGTTTCACAGGGAGGTCTAGTCTTCGAATTACATCATCACATCCTTAGTTTACACATTGAATTGGGATTCTACCACAGATCCGGTGCTATAAAACATATATTTCTTGAACCCGAGTGAAATAAACAGGTGGCTCTGAAAGAAGAAAGTAGTTGTGAGATTACATTCATACAAACTACTTTTTTATTGTTGCAGACTGTGTGTGAAGATGCCTCATTAGTACTTAATATATCATTTTTGATGTTTTACATCGTTTAACCAAATCATATTGTGATATGTTGTAGGGTTATTGCATTCATGACTATTTGTCCTCTTCAGATCTTGACAATGGCTAATTAGATTACAATCTAAGGTTCCATAATATTTTAATGAACATTGTTGAAATTAATAAACTGAATGTTTTCTTACTATCATTTCCAGCCCTGATCCACTCTGTCGTATACTGGTGTTGACTGATTTGTATCTTTCATAGCAGCCTCAATCTAACTAATCTAGACTAGGCCAGTTTGCTGATTAGTGATTTCAGTGATAAATTGAGGAGCTCCAGACTAGAGTGTGGATATTTTCATATTTGGCTATAGGTCAGGTTGGCTGGGCTATCTACTTCATCTTCTTGATCTTTCATGCTGCATGTGCCTGTAATCAGGGAATACATCAGGGTTGGGCTGGACTGGGCAAATTTTTCTTGGGCTGAGTCGGGTTCAGACAAATAATTGTATCCCGAGTTGCAACCCACCGCAGACCCCCCACCAATTATGTATCTGTTCAAGTTTGCTGCCCCATTTAAAAACATAACCTTGCCAGGGGTTCTGTAGACTTATTTTCAACTGATTGGAAATTAAATTGGTTAAATATACTGTATATATGCAACAAGTTGGACTGAAACTACTCAGCAAGTGAGCTGGACACTTAATAACCAGTTATGGATCAATAGTTTAAATACAGGGAATCAAGGGAATTGACAATTTACACGCAGTTAGCTGAAGGTGATGGTTAAGTGGTCGAAAGATAGCTAAATATAGCAGATAATTGTATAAGGCCTGTTAAAAATGATGACACATTACATTGTAACTAGAAGTAAAATATAGATACAAACAGAATTATGAATACATATTTTCAAAATCCAGTTAAATTGTAGTTAAAACATGCCGCTGTTGAGGGGCTTAAGGAATTCATGCTGATACAGTGAAGATGATTTAATATAAAATCAACACAACAGACACACAAGGTAAGTCATATTTAAAAACGGATTGAGAAGAGTTTAATGAGTTGCTGATGCACAGCGAGAGCAGCGTAAATCTAAATCATGAATCACTGGTGGAAACCTCCAGCCTCAGCCAGGACATGTTGCTCTAGAACACTATTGTAGTCTAACAATGTTACTGCCGTATAAATAATAGTGTTCATTTACATTCAGTGGAAACCCAGTTGAGATGAGCACAAGTGGAACATGATGGGTGGTGTCGAGGAGGGGGTACCTTATCTGACAGGTCTGTGGGGGGTACGTGGGAAAAGAAAAAGGGTTGGGAACTGCAGGTCCAGATTAGAGGAGAACAGCTGTGCTGATGGATGACCTTTCTTTGAACTCTCACTGTTTGTCTCACAGCTGATTAGAGACACTTGCATATCTGAAAGACTATTTATTCCCCCTCTCGTTTCATCTCCATCTGAAGTTTCCTGACATGCCGAAGGGGATGGGAATCAATGCAAGATCTCGGGAAGAGCATTACTGTGATAAGTTTATTCCAAAGACATGAAAGGGAATACCATAATAAGCTGTCAGCCCCAAAGGATTTCAGACTGCGCGAGTGTGTGAGAATTTTAATCACACAGCTGTCTTCTCTCGTAGACTCGGCTCCCGCCAACAGACGACATCTTTTGCGTGACAAATGAGAACTTCGCGGCGTATCTAGGTTGCATTTGGAGTCAGACGTGCCTTTTGAAAGGGGAACAATAAATATTTAGCCACAACTCATCGTGTCTCTCTGTATAACAGATAAAAGTCTACGAGTACAATTTCTCCCAGAGCATGTCGACAGGCGGTAAGTGGGTTGTTTCATGTGCAGCTGTAGCCAGAGGAATTCATTGGTTCAGTGTGTGCGCTCGTGTCAAGTGTGACAACAGCACCTCTCCAACAACTTGTTATGAAGGAAATGTGAGGACTACCCAGCAGGAGGAATTTTCACTGGCATGCAACATGCTCTTCACATTTCTGAGACAAAAGAAGAGAGGAGATTTCAAGGGTCTTCATAAAATATCAGACAAGCTCTTGTCTTTGCTTCACAAAAGGTAGTAAGATCAGAGAGTTACCTCAAGAAATTATTTACAGACCCTTAAGAACTTTGAAGGTCTCGGAGTTCCATCTTACTCCAAAAAGATGTTCAGCTCATGCAGTACTGTATTTATTATATAATTGCTTAAAGATACAAACAGGCATACTTAAATATAAACATATGGCAATGACATAAATATGACTATGAGACACAGAGGCATGGTCATCTCTGCATCAACTCCAGGTTACTATCTAGTCTATGGATTCTGATGTGCATACACTCACTGCTCCTCTCATTACAAGTCTGGGTTCCATAGTTAGAATTCAATGAACAGTAACATTTAATCATCTGTGCAGAATACAACTCAACAGGCTAATTTAACTAGCCTGCACATACATATACATGTGATTGTTCTTCTGCTCTTTGGTAGGCCACAGCAGGGCCACACTGAGTGCAACATGTGGCGGCTGCCTCGCTGATCTGCTGTGTCTCGCATGTGTCTGTTCACACAGGGAGTGTCTCTCCCACAGAGCTGCTACATGGGTTTTCTGCTCCGACTGCTGTATTTCCTTGAATTAAAGTAGATCTATGTACTCAGCTACATAGCAGGACTCTACTGTATGACACCATGCATCCTCTGGTCCTGCAATAATAAAAGCCTTGTTAAAACAAATTCATGGGTTCAGTGAACAGTCATGCAGGGTACTTTTATTTTGAAAGAGGTACAGGATGGGTTGCAACAATGTACGCAAAATATGTACCTGCCACACAAAATGTATACAAGTGTGCCTTATTGTCTCCAGAGGAGGTGCATGTGTGAACACAAATGTCAGAGTAAGATGCTCTGCAGTTTCTATACACTTCAGGCGCTAGGGCATCTTAGTATAACGTCCATAGAAATCCAGGAGAAGTCGATATGATAACACTGCTGGATTCACAGCAAGCGAGTGTGTGTGTGTGAAAAAACACTTTTAACAAAATTAATATGTTAAAAGTGGTGTCACACATGTAGGAGACACCAACAGAGATGTCTAGAGAGTTTGTGGTGATAAGAGCTGAAGATGGTGTCGGGGCTCTGTAAACATGATCATGTGATGCACGCAGCTGAGTTGATACATCACTTCCTGCCTCTGCCTGCTGCACCCTACTGCTCCACCTCTCGCCTGAATATGAGTAGGATTTGTTGCTGTTGTGAACGTGTCTGTGCAGAGAACCCCCCGCTGTGTTGTGAATGTGTTAGAGGCAAACTCTGGGTGAACAGAAATCAGGTTAAACCAGTTATCAAACATCATATTTACATAGTAATCACTGTAATGTTAACACTGATTTATTCTACCCTGACCTTATGTTGGAAGCAGCTAACTTATTTTGAGTGTTGTAATATACAAGATACTTGGTTTTGACTGGGGCATGTAGAATAATAGACGGTCAACCAATCAACTAAACGTGTGACCTAGCACACAGAGACAGCAGAATGTAAACACAGTGAAGTAGTTTGTTCCTCTTCAGGGTTTCCCCCAGTGCTTTATAGGCCTGGCGGGCCGCCAGGCTTTTCTCCCCCCTCCGCCAGGCTAAGCGTTGCTTGTTTATTTATAAAAAAAATTTAAAAAATTGTTATGCACCAGACACATGATACCAAAGACGGCATTGCGCTTTCAACCGCATCTGGTGATACGGTTGAAACCACAATGGCGACATCTTATGGTCAGTATGTGAACACATAAGGTGAGAGGTCCGGTGTATTTCACGTGACATGTCACGGAGAAAGGGTAAAAAAACCTTGGACTCTTTCTTTTCCCGGAGTCGGGGGAGCACTGGAGGAGACGATGAGGCCGCTCGTTCACCCCCAGGCCAAGCGGAGAGCATCGCCAGCGAGCCGACCGAGCCGCGGCTCGATGATGAGGCAGAGCCGGAGCTAGTTAGCACGGATGTTAGCGCGTCGGATGTCGAGTCGGAGCAGACTGCTGCGAGCCGCGATGGGAAACATCGAAGTAACCCAAAGTGGTTTGGTGACCCTAAATTTAGCGGATGGCTCTACAAGACTGCGTTGTTAAGCATGTTTTGTACTATTAAAATATCAACAATATTATGCTCGCTAATTTCATATTGGTTTTTAATTTTGGTAGGGTTAGCATTAGATACGCTTTGTTTTAGCTTTTTGTGTGTGTCGTTCTTGGGTATGTTTTGCCGGGTGTGTCGTAGTCAGCGGGCAACACAAGGATGCTCAACGAGAACTTTCATTGAAGCTCCTTGTACTACGTACAGGCAAGATGTGCTAAACGCACATATTGGGTCTCTACACCATCGGACAAGCATTGAGATGGCAGCAAGCAAAAGTAAACATTAATAATGTAAATATATTACTAATATGAATAACTACAGCATACCTCTTCAGGCCCTGAGTTCCCTGTCCCCCCCTTAGCCATGTTTGCACTTTTTTATTCATGTTAATTTATTTTACTTTTAAATGTGACCAGAAATGGCTTGTTTTTTTTGATTCACTTAGATTTTACTTGAAAGCGAATTGATAATATTTATTTTTATTTTATGTGTTTGTAAACTGTATTATGTAATGTTAATAAGTATTGTTAATAAATTTCTTACAATAACACATAATTGTCATAATTTCAAAATTCCTGTCAACTTTCAGCCGTCGGTCGGCTTCTCTAGCGGCCCTACCACCAGGCTTAGCAAGTTTTCTGGGGGAAACCCTGCTCTTTTAGAGAAAAACATACTATCAAGTTGGTCACTCTCTCCATAGAAGATTCCACAGACCTCTCCACATCAGCAGCAGCCATCTTTCATATTTATGCTTCAGAGGCTTCTTCCCCGTCATCGCATCCAACCTGGCCACATTTTAGATAAATGGTTGCGATTGGCCTAACTAGTTTCCGGATGGATGGAAATCTGTCCGACTGGGCAGAGGGCTAGATCCATCTCCTAGAGTAAAACATCTTTCTAACTGGTCTGGTTTCCAGGCTGTCTCTAAATCTCATTATTATCATATATATATTTAAAAAAGGTATGTCAATTAGCAATTAAGGCTGGAATAATTCTAATAATGAATTTGGGAAATGATGCACTTTAACTCAGGTTAACCCTCTCAATTGTGCATATTAATTTAGTCAGTGTAATCCATTTCACTCTTAAATTCAGTTTAACTTTATATATATTAGTTTTTATCATATATTATAATTGAATCTCTTTATATTTAAATTTTCAAGTATTGCATAATTACTTATTATTACTTTACCGGTATCTATTTTTGACTTTCTTCTTTGCTAATGTATAGTTTCTTAGTATCTTATGTAGGAACAAAAAAACTATGAATCATCTTTATAAAACATGAAGCTCTGTGGTTTTCCTTAGTAGAAAGACTCAGTTGTGACCACAGCCAACCACAGCTGTCATTGATACTGGGTGTGGTCTGAGGTGGAAATGTTTCACAGGGCAGACACACAGGGTCTGCCTGGTGTTGCTCTCACTGACAGAGACAAAAAATGTTTGCCGGGGAACAAAAATGTTGTTCTCCAGCCAAGACTTCGGAGTGATGGAGAGATCAGGCGTCTCAAACTACCAGATCAGGCTGCCAGCTCCCACCCACAAGGCAATTTCATATGTTTAGATTGGTCACACCAGGCCTACAAATTGATATGACTTATTTTAAAATCAAAAACATGAGAGGAAACTTTTCTGCTGACTAATGTGCACTGAATGAATCCCAAATGTGGTTGTTAGAGCGAAACTGATGAGGTCTGTGAAAGACTGATTAAGACGCCTGGAAAGAAATGTTTCTCCATTTCCAGGTACAATCAATGGAGCTGTGAGGGATCCAGATGCCAGAGTGGTGACAGTCCTGATTTTAAGATAGACAAGTCAGACATACTGCATGACTTGTCTATCTTAAGTCTTTCACAACATTCCTCATGCATAGGATGATTGTTTCCTAACTACAGCTCTTATAAGGCAACCACTTATCCAGGTAAGATTTGTAGAGATACTGCACACAATGATGTAAACTAAAACTACATCACTGTTCTTTGATGAACGACATTAATGCTGTTTTTAAAATCACATTTATAACCAAATAATAATAATAACAAAATCGAAATTAATTGCATGGCTTATTACAAGTTAACACACTAAAGATTAAGAGTCCTGCCACCAGCGACCACTAGAAATCTGGAAAGCCCTCAACCACCAGATCGTCTGCCATTCAGAGACCCTTTCCTTATCCTACCCCTTGGTTGTCAGTCAAACACACATACACACACACACACACATACACACACACACACACACACACACATAAATGTATATATATATATATATATTTATATATATTTATGTATTACATTTTGTATCCTATTTTATTTAGGAAAAATCTATTTTTTATATTTGTGCTTTCACAAAACACACTGCAGAAAACCCCTTGTATGTGTAAATGTATACTTGGCAATTAACTCTGGATAAAATTAATTTAATTTTGACTGAGGTATTTTCACCTTTGTTATACACTTATAAACTTGAGACATGTCTTAGAGGTTTTCTGTGTGTGCACAAAATGGAAACAGATAATCCCTTTCCCAGATTGCCATGTCTGTGATCACCACTGGTGATAGGTTGAAGACCGTCTGTATTCCCACGGCTGCTGCTGATGCTTCCTGTGTGCTTCTCTTGAAGATAATCCAAAACACCCTGATGCTGGAGGGGATTCACTGCTGGCTTCAAAACAAAGTTCAAAGTTCGAAATCTAAAACTTGGAGCAACGTCTGGTGTGAACCTACCACACAGCCCCCCCACCATAAATGTTGGCATCCGTGCAGCTTGGAGGCACTGTTATTTTTAGGGTTTCAAAGTGAAGCTTATTTGGTGTGATCTGGATATTCGTACCATCCTGGTTTGCAAGAACGAATGACCGCTAGATCTGGAATGTCTCATCTTACTGCGTGGCCTACCTTGCAGCCTTTTTACTTCCATCTGTGCCAAACCTCAACATTATTTCTTTTTATATTCCGTGGTTTCTTTGACAGGGAGAAAAAGCAGACCAGTGTAATGGAAGACTTGCACTCAAGCATCTCAATTTGTTTCAAGATTTGTTTCACGAGAAATGTCAAGGGATTTGATTATGTAAACAATCAACATTTGTGTTTATTTTATCTAGCTTTAGGAATAAAGCAGTAGCTAAAGCGGGACTTGCACTCTATGATTTGAAACAGTTTGTGCCTGCGCGTCTCATTTTTTAAAGTCGAGCCAGTTTCACTGCGCGTCCTTTACTGTGCAGTGTACAGGCAGGAGCAAGGAGCAATCGACTGCTCCTGTCTGGCTGTCAGATTTCCGGATGAATTTCTGACATCTCAGGCCGTCGTCAGCCTCTCCCACAGACGAAGCAGCACCTCCATTCCCCAAACTCAGCACCTTTTTTCTCTCTGCACCACTGTGGTTTATGGCGGAAAGCAAGAAAGAAAAAAAGTTTTTAAAGTACAGTAAACTGTCACTGGCTATCCAGTTAATCTTGTATAATCCATACAGTAAAATGTTACTAGTTTATCTTGAAAAATTGACAAATCACTCCTATGTCCTGTCCTCCCTTAATCATTCACAATTCAAAATTTATATTATTTCCATACATTTCTGGTATTTTTGACATTTAATAACACTCTTGTCATTGGATCAACTACACCTGTACGTGCTGAGTTCCTGCCCCTGTTTTTGCGGCCAGGGAACCCTTTTTATATAGTGTGCTCTTCCATTGCCAGACTGTCTTCATTTCTTCATGTGCACGTTGTCTCGTGTTCGTCCGTCTGTGTAACTCCAGTGTGTAACTGAAATGTTTGCCTGCGTCTTGTGTATGAGCCGGTGGAACCTCAGCGAAGAGGACGTTTATTTATCTACACCTATTTGCCTGCGTGTTCTCTGTGCCTGTCTGCCATCGCCGTCACAGCTTCACACAGATGGGAACGCTTTTTCCTCTGCTGCCATCTTTCATTTCTTCAGCAGAAGCTTTGTTGAGGAATAAGTTACGTGTTTCACAGGCGTGTGATGTTTTGATTCACTCAATCTGTTTCCATTGCACTTTCCATTTTGGCAACATCAATGCCCAACTTTCCTACCTCCGCCCAGTGTAAACAAGCGTTGTTCCTTCTTCTGTGTCTTCATGCGCATTGGAAATAGTTGGATGGAAATTGACTGTATGAGTATTTATGTCTGCCTGTTCCTGCGGTCAACCTGTCCGTTAAGTATTCTCTTCTCATTCTTGACCTTGCGATTCCGCAGCAGACCAGCTGCCTCAACCAGCAACCATGGTAAATGGCCTTACTCCCCCTCATCTCCTTAGTCTCAGTGTTAAAGAGATACTGAACACTTAAATGTGTTCTTTGATGAAACACATTGTTGCTGGTTTTATTATCACATTTATTACCAAATTTATGGGTTAAACACATCCACCACCCAATGCCTCAAAACATTTTGTACCGTTCTAGGGCCAATGCTCGGTAGAGTCAACTGTTTTACACGCGGACATTTATGTAAAGTTGAAAAAGTTAATGTGAGGAGCCCCCGACCACCAGCGACTGCTCGTGTGAGTGAATCTCAGACCCTTGGCTGTCTCTCTCAAACACTGTCAGCTTTGAAACCACCGGCTGGAACAGTTGTCTGTGATGGTAATTCAAATGACTCGGGACCCCCAACGCTCCTCAGTCACAGTTCTGCCTCGACTGTCTCGGCACCGGCCGACCATACCAGATACTTAAATGGATCAGGATGACTGTGGACTTGGCCGTCGGGAAGCTCTTATGGATAACTTAGCTTAACAAGGTAATTGGTAAGTTGTATGTGTGTGTTTGCGTGAAGTTACATGTACCAGTCCACCAGTAGTTACCCTTACATAATAATTTCATAATAATTTGATTTAAAAGTCTATTATATATAATGTTAATATAATATATATTATAAAATATATTATACATATTATGTATATTTCAGAGAAGACATGTCGACATTTTATTTGAGTTAACATTCCCCTTGTAGCATTCATTTGGCTGAAATCTGTGCAGTGATGAAAGGCTTTTGTGGAGCTTTTCACATACAATTCCAACTGACAGGCCACTTCTGAAGATGCTGATAGAGATGAATAACTTCCATTCAGGACAATTTCCTGTATCATTAAACATGGCAAACCTATTAGTTAGGAGGAGAATCCCACAAGAGATCAGCTAAATCAGATCCACTGCCGTAATCACAGAAAGAGGGATAGCGCCTTGCCGGACCAGCGGCATCAAAGCAGATATAGGGAACTTAGCGTGGATCTTTGTGCATGGATAAACAGGGTGATGGTTCACTCTGTGTACAGATAAAAGCTGCTCTCGAGTGCTGCCCTTTTACTCAGGCGTTCATTTGCAGTTGCCGTCACGAGTCGGTTAGCTTAATGCCCATAACCTTTATCAAAGTGTGGCTTTGAACATTGTCTGATTGTGCGTTACCTTTCCCCATTAAAGTACTATAATGCCTCTTACACAATACTTTAACAATAGAGGATTCAAAAGAGGCAATCATGGGTGGTATTGTCTGCTCCTGTGATGGCTAATTGGTGCCTTTTGTGGCTCCAGAGGCAGACAATGTGACCTCTGAGCGAAAATCAAAGTACATTTTTAGGAGAGATTAACATTGGGCACAAGGAAGGAAAGACATTTTCTTCAGACTATTATAATTCTCATTCTAACAAACCCTATCTATGCACATATATATTATCTGGAAGTTAAAGTCCCTCCAGAATAACTAAAATCATGTGTGACACCTGATCCCGGACCTCCTGTCTCTGCAGTCTTTTTATCTGTTAAAGTGTGCATTTGATAACAGTACTGTGAAACTTTGGTTCTGGAGTCTCCTTGCATTTTCACAGAGCGGGGGCTCTGGTTCAAATAGGAGTGCATGCAGAGCTGGACGTGTAGTGGCATAGCTTTTGTTGTGAGTTTATTGACATTTCGCACACCAGTCAATGAGCAGGTCTTGGCCCTTTGCCCTCGATGTGGGTGCAACACCACAGAGCAAATAAACGTCAGCTCATCGGGGAAAGACAACATGGTTTTTATGTTACATGAGTCCTTTCTGATAAGCTGTGCATCGTATATCACCTCAACAGTATCTGTTCTTCTGTTCTCAATGCAGTTTGTTGCAGCTAACAGCTAACATTATGTTTTTCTGCATGATTATGCCAAATGAATTGAACCAATTTTGTTAACTTGTTGGAAGGAAATTGTAGACCCACTTTTTTTCCCTACTGTTTTTATAACATTGTCAAAGAGACTGTTATTGCACATGTGAACCAATTCCCCGAAGAAGAAGGTATGAATCTTGATGACAAAATTAGGCACATTTAGGTGCAGCTTGATTGAATTTAAGGTGCTTGTCAAGCCTTGGTGGATGATATGCACTCAACTAAGTGTTGTTAATCTTTTCAATTAATTCACTTCATTCAGGATTCATACTCTGCCATTCCATAATTCCACGAACAAATGAGGAAAACTGCTTGAAAAATGCACCAGAGGTCAAAATAATTGGAGATACTTTGGTGCATGTCCCAGCTATGTTCATCATTTATTTTTTGAGTTCTATGCAATCACTTCTGTTGTCATGTGATTCTTATTTATATTACTTGATTGTGTTGTGTGGTTTTGTGATGTGTGGTCAAACTGGCGACAATGCCTTGTTGTTTTTTTGTCTATTTGCATGTGTTGTCTTAAGTTGGGTTGGATGCAAATGTGTTGCTAACTGCAACCTTTTACCATGGTGTATGTGTTGTTCTTTGGCTTCACCCATTGAGTTTGAACTCTAACTAGGTTATTTCTGTCCCCAGTGCCAGAGAACTATGCATAAAACAAATGTTGTGTAACTAAAACCCCAGTTTACCATGCACACATACTCATAAATCGAAAGCGGTTGTGGTTTTTCGGCGACCACAATGATGTGTGTGATCTATGAACCAACTCATCACAACAAACTGATGCTGACAACAACAAGTCAGTGCAGCCAAAAGTCTTCAGGGTACACGGACTGAAAAAAACATTCCTGACATAAATCCCCAGCGAACACAGACCACTAAAGCCATGTTCAATCTGAGAGGAACTTTCCTCTCTAGGGCGACCAAAACATGAGGATAGGAGAGATTTACTTCTACAGTTTTATGATCATAACACTCCTGTTGGTCAGATGTCTCTTGTCCATATGGCTCATTAAGTTTAATGTCCATGACTAAAACATTTGGACACCAAAGCTCCCAGATGCTGACGTGTTTGTCTGAGAGTCAGAAGTAGCCCGAGGTGCTAATGGAGCTGTGTCTCGTCCCTGACAGACGGTGAAGCCTGCTGATGCGTTGAGTTCTTTTAAGAACGGGAAAGTTTGTCCACTTCTAACAGGTCTGCGGCTTTCTTGACAGGCAGCACCTCTGTCCTTGGGAGGACGCCGTTCATGCATTTGGTTGGGACGGCTGTGGCTGATGCACTGTCTGCCTGGGTCTTTGTCTCACTCTATGACATTACAGTTGCTGTCAATAAACCGACAAGACTTGCCTGTTTCCTGCATAATGCCTGAGAATGTACTGGAGAGTTGTAGAGGAGGTTTCTCAGAGCGCTGCAGTGTTTCCATAACGGTTTTAGAGGCATCTATGTTCTTTCCTCATCATGTCTCTCAGTTGAGATAGTTTGCACTCAACACCAAGTTACTGTTGAGACTGGAAACAGAGAAACTAAAACAGGTCAAACTGGAGGAGAGCCCTCCTCTTCTTTGTGTCAGCAGTTTTGGGTCATAATTTCACCATATTCTTAAAATGATCTAAAAGATTTGTACAACTGACTGAGCATGATTCCTTCTCCGTCATACTTTTTCAGCAATAACTGGAGAAAGGGACCAATTACTGTGACATAGTTATGGGGTCACTGGGTTCATAGTAAAGGTTTTCTGGGTGGATGACTGTTGATATGTTGGAAGAACTGGATAGCAGACTCAAAGAGGAAAAAGCTACTCACCAAGCACATAAGCCAGCTTCCAGGTTTGCCTCTGCGTTGGGTGGTCCACTGCACACGACCATTAGTGTTTCTCCTGCTGGCCCCACAGGCTTGTTCACAGCTACAGGCTTTACATTGCCAAACATACAGAAGTCTTAAATAGACTAAAAATAAGAATGACAACAATAATCTAATATAAGGCCCTTTCAAGAAGCCACAGGTCGATTGTTGAAGGCAAACAATGTTGAGCTGCTGAAAGGGGCCGGAGATGAGAAAAGTGTCATTCTGGGGGGCAATTACCAATTAGGTATTTTTGTTGGAGGGCTGGTTGGCATCGGGATACACTTTAACAGGGCAGGGACGAGTTTGTGAAATCCCTTAAATGAAAGAAGAGAATGTCTACAGAGTCTACAGAAGAAAATGTGCCCAGCTGGTGACGAGTGTGTTTCATCACAATACAGGTAGATGGCACTCAGATTATCAATATTATGTGTTAAATAAAAAAATATATTTGTGGATCAAATTCACACATTATATCCCGATATGAGATTCAATTAGTCAACAATTACATTATCAGTACTTTTTCCATTTGAATCTGGCAAATGCAGCTGAATGTATAACACAAACTTCTACATAAACAATTTGACTCCCTTTAAATGAACTGTAATTTTCTGTATATATGACACAAATGTGGATCATTTTGTGTCAAATTAAATTGTGCACCATTACACAAGGCAAAGATTATGATGGTAAGATCTTGTACATTGAACGGACTGCACCGTCTGCTCCTGGCAGTATATGACACACTGCACATCGGGAGCACCGGGGCATTTCCCTCTGGCCTGATAGACCCCTGGCCTTGAGCTGATAACTTGACCAGCAATAATGTCAGAAGCAGAAAGGAGATGATGAACCTTTCAAATCCACTGAAGTAACATCCGATGTAACCGACGTAATCACGTTGGCAGCGTGATGTCCCTCGGCAACGCACATGGCAGCCAAAGATATTACAGCTCCTCTATCTGAACTCGTTGCAGCAGCAGAACATCCACTTCTGAGAGTATTATAACAAGTTCACGGTGAAATGGATGGCAGTGGTCAGAAGAAAAAGGTGGAGCAGAGAGGGAGAGAATTAAGAAGATAGAAGCTCTTGCCTCAGATGCAGCTACATACTGCAAAATAATACATGTTCACCAGGAGGAGACCAGGTCAGTCAAGGGACACTCACACTGTGCAGCAGAACTGTGGTCAAACCTGCCTCCACCCCGAAACACACGGTCAAACTAGCCCCCACTCATTGCATTTAAGTTAAAAGTGTGTTAGAGTGATTTCAAAATAAAAAAGCGACCCTCCTGTAAGTGGGATGTCAATATATTGAGATGAGATAACAAATTAAATAATGAATCAATTCAAATACATAAATGAATTCAACAAAGCAAAGTAATTATCAATAATAATAAAAAAAATGACGACTGCGTGTGAAACGATTTCAGAGAAAATTGAGACTTAAAATGTTAATTATTTCTCATTACTACTGTATGAATAACTTTATAATGAAGAAAAACGACCTGTATCCAAAGACTAATTTCCATTCAGAATGACAGTTCATCAACTCAGATTTTCACCCAGACAATATCAGGATAATCAGATTTCAAAGTAAGAGCTCTTGGAAATATCTTCTTGTCACCGTTTTGGTTGTGGAAACAAAGAAGGAGATTCTAATGGCAGTTGATAAAGATGATGTCATTAAAAAGATGGCAGAGCAGAGGACAATAAGTTACTGCACCAACTACTTGTTTACTGTCTGGTAACCGTTACATCAACAAGTAGGGTCAGCCTTCAAAACCTGAGGTCTGGTGGTTTGCGTGAAAAGAGTGGCCTGGAGAGGAAGCAGATTCCCAGTTGAATTATGGTCCCAGTCCGCCCTTGGTAGAGTATGTATCAGAGGTAAAGTGGTTATAGAGCGGTTAGATTCAAGGCCATGGTATGGTAAGAATGGAGGCACTTTATGAGGGTGAGAGTGAATTGGTTTATGTGAAGGTGAGTAAAGCGCTGCAAGAGTTTGTTAAGACTAAAAGAAATGAGGTCAATAAAGTCAATCTGCTTTATCCATATTTCAAAATGACAGTCCTAGACAACAATGAATTTCCTCTGAGAACAGACTCTCCATAGGATTTCTGTCAAGCTGTCACTGTGATATGATGGAGACAGTCCTGTATTTAAAGAGGTGTAAAAAGAAGTGAATTTCATTGGCCATGACTGTCACAACCTTTATACGCTGTTTTAATGTATGATAATAAATTATTTCTTATCCCACGGCAGTTTAACATCAGCTGCAGGTATGCTTGGTTGAAAAACATCAAGGTACATTTGGCACACCCGTACTGAGAAAGCAAAGGGGAAGGGGCACTTGACTGTACTCTAGGTTCGATTAAATAAGACCCAGGTTGTGCCCTCCATTTTAGAAGACATTATGAGTTACAAACCATTACATCTTCAAAATGCAGTTGGTTAAATTAGCTAATTAGTGCAGAGATGAAGTAACTTGACAAATAGCAGCAATCAAAAGGTTTCTTCTTAAAAACAAGTATAGGCCAGAACGTCTAAAGTGTCAGTATCTTGCCAGGTCACTGAGACATTGGAATTAATCAAAAACTCCATCAAAGTCCTGCAGATATATTACGTTTTGAGATATAGAGTCATAAAGGCCCCTCTTATTGCTCTTTTAAGTGTTAGAAGTCATGATTGGGGCAATTTTGTACTGGGTGACGAGGAAAATTGTCTCATATGGCTGGTTTAATACAGCCAGCCTTCAAGATTGTAGCAGTAGAAGTCATAGTTCCATCAATGAATTGTTTCTCAAAGACCGTTGCTTTTCCTTCTGATTGTATCACACGCATGAGGCTGTGTGGGTTTATAAAGCCAAGACTGTCAGCGAAAAATTCATACATGTGTGAAGTCGGACGACACAGCGTCAAAGAAGCGCGGGAAGCATCTGAGGACAAGAGACGTTTTCGCTGCAGGAATGAGGGTTTTTATTAAAGTGGAACTAGTGCAAATCCACCTGGCTGCAGAAAGCTACACCTAAACCCCACATTTCTCTCTAAGTCTGTTTGGTGTAACATCTAGATTGGCTCCTGATTCACTCCAAATGATAGCCTTAAGTGACTTCACAGGTAATATCCCAACTCCCCTCAGTCTGGGGTTCTTTCTATCAGCTAGTATCCAGTGTCTAAATGCCTTCGGACTGAGCTGGGAATAAAATTATTCTTTTAAAATTGGAGACTTTCCTCACCCTGACAGTTCCCTTGTACGGCATAGCCACCCAGAAAAGAAAGGTAATATCCAGCGTTGGTCCAAGGGGAGGAGAGTCAACCGGTTATAGCCAGCCCCTCATCCTCTTACCCTACTTATCCGTTGTGCAGACTAACAATAGCTCATCTTTTAGAGACATTTTACAGATGAAACATCCAACAACAACCCTGCTGCAGCTTTATGTTTGGTTGATATGAGGTAAATGAGATCATGCTAAGGAGATTAGTGGATCTCATTCCCTTCCCTTGATTAATTTCCTGTAACGTGTTAATTAACATGGCTTTACTAATAAACTTTCTTTCTTTGGCTGACTTCCCTAACTGGGCTGACCACAATCAATCAGATGAATGCATTTCGGCAACACAGGTTGGCAGTCAGTCATTAGTCACTAATCACTGTGAGTAATGCCACCATGACGGCCCTCCATTAAGAAAATATAAATCTCCTACATTAATACAGAAGAGCAAAATGGCTTATTGGTTAACTGAAAGGTCGACTCAGAGTAAAGGTTGCGCCCACTTACCAATTCGATCTGAACATGAGTGTAATACAAAATACACTGTATAGCCTCCCACTGTGCAATAACTGAAGGTTCATTCAGGGTTCAAGGCTAATAACTAATTGAAGATCCTGAGGGGCTGAGGGCTGGCAGCTGGGAATGTGGCTGGAGGCTAGCCCAAACAGCGGTAGCATCCACAAGAGCCATTCTAGGAAGATTCCAGGCCGAGATGGGGGTTGTCAGCTGGGTTCCAATTGTAGCTAAAGGGCTCATGCCGCCCACTCACAAACATTAGCGTGAGCCATCAAAAAAAACAATAGTCTTTTATTTTAATCCAGGGCATGTGTTTAAACGATACACTAAACACAGCCCGATGCATGTTTATACTCTTCAAGTTTATTTAGCTGTGTACTACCTGTGTTAGTAGAGAAACTGTGTAATGGCCTCTGTGTGCTCCCAAAATGTGGGCGACCTCCAGCTCCCTGCTGTTCCTGAATGGCTCCAGTATAAACACACATGGATTTCTGGAGCTTCTGTTCGGCTAATGTGATGCGCTCACTTTACGTCTGTCTGAATGGAGAAGGTGTTAGCGGATTACATTGTTTCTGAGCTGAAGGTGGCCCCGCTTTCTTTCTGCACACGACAGTGGGATAGGACAGATATGACCGACAGTGATAAGCGGATTATGTTTTTCTAAATGAAAACAATCATTAAATGTTTGCGTGTTTCAATGTTTTTAGCAAGTGGACTGAAGCAGTTTGTCATTAGTCAAAGCTTAGAGTTCTGGATACTGTGTTGCTTTACTTTGCTCCTGAAACCACATACGACAGGGAGGTGGCCACAGCAACAGTACTCTTTAATAGCAATCAGCCACAGGGATGAATTTCCTGCTAAATATTGTCCTAGTAAATCTGTAGTGTTTGCAATTTACTGGAGAGCACTTTATTAGGAACACTTTTTTGGTCTCAAAGTTACCTCCACTAGAAAACATTCTCCACACAATGACACTACCAGCAACGTGGACTGTTGACACAGGGCAGGTTGGCTCCATGGATTCAAGCTGTTTACTCCTTATTCAGACTCTACAGCCTTCGATGGGAATACAGATTTATCAGTCCAGGCTACATGTTCAACCATCTACTGTTGGTGAGTCTGTGTCACTGCAGCCTCACATTTCTGTTCTTGGCTGACAAGAGTGGAAACTGACGTCGTCTCTACTGTTACAGACCATTCAGCATCAGGTATGAGGTGTTCATGAGATGCAGTTCTCCTCGAAACTCACAAAATGTTTGTCTGAGTTCAGTCAGAAAAGTCACGTTCAACTGTTTATTGCAACAGTAAAGCATGTTAGTGTTATGTGTCTAGGCTCCGACTTCATCACTCGTCCAGATATGATTACATAGACCTGATGGGAGTGATGAGCAAATCTTTTTAACCCCCCCGTCGGAGCATACAGCTGGATGCTGGGGTGGAGGGGGTGGAGCAACTGGCAGCAAAACTGATGCAGCAATGTTGGCAAGCAAAGGGAGTGGTGGGAAATATCTGCCTAAACAGACGGCTTAATAGGCGGGGTGTGTATTAGAGATGATTGAGAGAGTGAGGCATCTCACATGATTGGAGCAGCGCAGCTCGAGTTGGCTACCTGAAGTAGTTTGCAAGCGTCGCTCCATTTACCATCGAATTTCTATCAGCTCCAACAGTCTGACCATTCTCCTCGGACCTCTCTCATAAACACACAGCTACTACTCACTGGATGTGTTTGTGTCTGTCTGTTTAAAGCTCCATTCAAATTCTCCAGGGTCTGTGGTATGGGAAAGTCTCAGGAGACAAAAAATACCAACCAGCCCGTCTGACACCATCAATCACATTTTTCCATTCTGATGTTATGTGGATACTTGCATGAACAAGCAGCTGTACAGTTGTTTACGAATAAAGCGCTCACTGCGGTTACATATCTGAAATATTTAAATCTAAATAGTTTTTTCCGTGTTTTGAAAGTGTCTGGTCCAGTGTCGGGGCCTGGCTTTGGAAGCCATCACATTTTTACTCAGCTCGGGACAAGAATCTTCAAACAGAATGTTCAAAGCTTTGCAAATCAGGTTTTCTGACTGAACAGTCTTTGATCAGTGATGTGTCCTTTACTTGACTGTTTCATGTTTTCCATGGCTGAGAATCAGCCTCATGTTGTTACTGTGGCTGCTTATTCTCTAGCATAATTCACAGTAAAGTGATGCAGTATTTGCATGGACAGGCATTAAAAGGCCTAAATATAACTTTCTAAATGAAGCATATGTAGTATAACAATTCTCACAGGGTAACATGCGGTACGAAGCAGCCTACTTTAAAGGTTTGAATCAGTCGAGGGGATAATGCTGTATCTTATTTAAATACTTACATACTTAGTGCAAATTGTATGATTTATGCAATTTCTTACGATGTGAAATCATCAGAAATATGTAGATGGTTGTTTATTGCACAGAGAGCTGTGAGGGTGGAAAATACTTTAAAATGTATCTGATGTACAACAATACGGATAAATTATCCCTCATGAGTGTTTGTTGTGCAAGAACTAGTCTAATCCAGTGTTACCCTTTGCAAGGTAGGTAAACCAGCTTCAAACGACATTCCATATGGGGAATTTTATTTCAATGTTGAGAACAGTCCACTAAGGCTACTGGTAGATTACTAATGCTTATAGGGAAAAAAAGCATTTCATCAGTTAAGCAGTCTACAGCTATTCAATAATTATGAGATAATTGTATCAATTTATTATTATTTTATTCGGAATTGGTTCAGATTTACTTAGATTATCAACAGACCTATTTAAAGCTGCAGACTTGTTGGCTGAAAATGCTGATGGTAAATTGATTCAAGGTCAAGCGCGAGTCCAACTAATGAAATAAATCGCATATCACGCTCCGTAAGCTATTGTTGGGAGAAATGTCACCAGCTAGATATGTGCCAACTGCATTTGTCTTTTGCTTGGTTCTCTATAAATCTCTTTATTTTCACAAAAAAACATAATTTAAAGACATTGCTGTAAATATATTAATCACAGCCACTTTAAGACCTTGGACAGTTTATGCTCTATTTGTAAATTTGTCATGCCATCAGCACTGACACAGACTATATTTTTCATAATGTATAATGGCTTAATTGGCTAAACTTCCCAGTTAATCAGCCTGTAATAAATAAAGCACTAACTAATTAACAGCCCCATTAGGATCTGAAGGCTTGCCTATTAGTGAGGGCCTCTTTAGGAACAAAGATATAGGTCTTTGGTGCAACACTCAGCGGTTAGCAAAGCAGCAATGGCTGGCTGCTAAGATTGAAAATACAACATGTTATTACTTTGAACAAATAAAACATTATCTTAAAGAGACATGCAAAGTAGAGTCAAAGCACAGCACAGGAAGCCTGATACACTATTTGAATATTGTGGAGGCCTTTTTTTTTTCCGGTGGCCTTGAGAGCTCAACACACTGCAAATCAAGAAAACACACGCAAGTACAAAAAACAAATGGAGATAAATAACACTACATCATCAATTTGATATTAAACAGCCTGTTATATACTTGCCACTAAACAGTGTGTAACCATGCTGCCACTTCCGGATTTGAGTGTGGTAAACATAAACAAAGATGGCTACACCTGAGGAAATCAACATTTGGCTATCGTTAAGATCAAGACAGTAAAAGCGTTGATTAAGCATTCTACCTACCTCCACATTCTACCTACACACCAAACTGGCTCAGGATATGAGAAACAGCCATCTTCATTACATGAAGTTAACAGCAAGTATCTTCCGACCATAACATGTTTTAAAAAAGCAAAGTCACCAGGGTGCCACAATATTCTCTTGTTTCATTACATTTGACTTCATGCAGAATAATGAATTATATCACATTAGCATATTCAAGTTACAATACAGTGGTGAGGGCAAATAACACCTGAAGTGCTGTTTTTTCATCCTTATTGGAAGAGCAGGACACTATAAACAAATCATATAATACTTATTATCACCTTATAAATTTGACATAGCAAATATGTTATTAAAGAGTATCTATTTGCTGTTTCTTTTAGTCAGCCTGAACTTCATGCACCTATCAGCACAGTTTTTGGTCTCCACCATCTAGTCTTTACCTTCATGCTTGTTTGTTGCTGAGACGGCAGAGTTCAGATGCTTCATTAGAGCAGTTCGATAGAAGATGTTAAACAAACAAGAAATGAACTAAAGAAAAACTAAATTAACCTCTTTAAAGGCTCAACTTGACCATTTAGTGGTAGAAACAAGTGGACACCTCCAATGACAACCAACACGCAACATATGCTGTCAGTTATGGTAAATGGTTTTGTATTTATATAGCGTTTTTCTAGTCTTGATGACCATTCAAAGCGCTTTACAGTACAGGTTAACATTCACCCATTCACACAGTGCATCTATTCGCAGCACATTGTTATTCTATGGGGGGCAATTCAGGGTTCAGCATCTTGCCCAGGGACAGTTTGGCATGCAGATGGGTCAGACTGGGGATCGAACTGCCGACCTTCAGGTAGAAGAACGACCACTCTACCCCTCAGCCACAGTTACACTCTGTATATTATTAAGATGTGCTCACACTGGTCGTCATATTTTTATGTATCATGAACAACTAATGTATCAACTTTACATATGTTAACTGTAATATAAATAACTATATACAGCCTATGTGTGTGTTGTCATAGCCTGAGTTTACACCAATTTAGCTTCTATTTGCATCAATCTGCACTTCCTCTAAAATTAGATTCCAACATAAATATTCAATCATTTCTCAGAGCACTATTAACATTGATTGATTGGTTTCTTTTCTTTTCTTTTTGATTGGAAAATCCTGACATCTCGGGGGCCACAGACACCCCTGATCCACACTGCCATCGGATATGCCTTTGTCTAGCCGCTGTTTACAAGGTGTGAGCATGTGAAAAACAGCCTGACTTAAGTGTCTCATCATTCCACTTCAGTGAACACCACAGCTCAAAGTGTCATGCTATGTCACTGAATACAGTAAAAAAAAAAAAAAAAAAAGTTTATTTGTAGCTGAGCACCTCAGTCGCGACAGTCTCCCTTGAACAGTATCTCATGTAACTGCACTTTGCCAAGGTTGCACTGTATCTCCCGTCAAATGACAAATAGTGGGGCTGCTCTCCGCCTCACCTCTGGGGCTGTGATCCTCCTCTCCACTTTGAACAAACAGGGACTTTAAATGATGATAATACAGAATATGGGGAAAGGAAAGAAAAACAAATGGAAGGGGCAGCAGAGTTTAGCGGAAAATAAGAGGTGCATGCCTCTGTCTGGTGGTCTAACAAGCAAAGGCGGCGCTTACCTAGGGATATAAAAAGGTAAATTATTGAATACACGATTGCACAACGCGACTGAGCAAACAAACATCAGATAATCACCGCTGCTCCGAGGATGCCAGATTCCGACCCATATCAATTATTGCTGGTATGAGGTTCAGCAGAACAGAACTGAAATAATAGTTTGGCCAATCGTCAGGGGTGAATTGCGGCGCCCCATAATTGCTAGTGGTTTGAGCTTTAATGTTTTTTAAACAGGCTGTTGTTTAATCATTACACCACAAATAAATCACAAGGAGTTTAATTGAATCTCTCATACTTTGTCATTACTGTTATTGGTGATGTGCGATAATTAACCTGCAGCCTCACTGTGGTCGTTACTCTGAGTTTATAGGACAATTAGAAAAATAAATGCCCTTCACAAATTTCAGTTATATTTAGTCATCAAAGTGAGAGAGATTTGAGGATTAAGGGGAATTATCACAGCATCACACCAGGGAATCACAGTTCAGGAAATACTGGAGCTACAGGACGTTCATTGCTGTTTCTCCTTTACTTCATTTGTTTTAACCACATGCTTTTGCTCATTTTTAAGTGGTTTTTTGTTTTATTTTGCCTGCTCCAAAGAACTTTGTTGTTTGTATATTAAAAAGGTGCTACACAAATAAAGTTATTCTTATTCTTATCTTAATGTTTCAACACGGATAGGACCTCAAGTCCTGCAAAAGCTCAGAACAAAAATACATGTAGTTTGCTTCCAGATACTGGATGATCGCGCCTTCGCAGTAGCCGCCCCATTACTTCAAATTCGTTACTTCAAATTTACCCTCTCTAGTACATTTTCAAAGCACAACTTAAATCACATCTGTTCTCCTTGTCGTTCTACTCAAGTTTTATTTTAAATTTGTATTATTCCACTTTCTATCCTATTGTATTTCACTACATTCACTATGATGTATTACGTGTGACTACACTGTCGTTGTATCATTATTCTTGTGAAGCAGTTTGGTCAACATAGTTGTTTCAAATTTTTTCAATCTAAATAAAATTGACATTGACATTAACGATAGCTTTGCTGTTGTTACACTCTATGGAAATATTCATAACATCTTTAATATAGGGTCTGCAAGATGACTTGATGCCATCCTTGTCAATATGCAAAATTACCTTCTCTGCTCCTCTACCTTGATCCTGCTGAAGCCTTAATGTACCTGTGATTGTTTTAGAAATTGTAGTATGTAATATTCAGATACAATCAACATATGACAGCTTAATAATGTGTTATAAGTAAAATAAAAAATTATCAGCAAATCATTTATAAACTGGAGGAATGCTCGGAGAGCATATTCTCTGCATAAGGCTGATAGGCCACTTCATCACTTGATTGCATGAATAGAGAAAGAGGTGGACAGGGTTTGATAAGATGCTAGCAGGCAGCTGGAGCTAAGGTGATAGAGGTGGGTCATTGCTGTGTGAACATTCAGTGAAAAGAATATAATACATCTCATACAGTGTGTCTTTTTCAACCAACCAGCTTTTTGTATATACACCAGTCATGTCACTATTCTAAAGCGGTGTTTTACATCTAAGAATCGTCTGTCATCATGACACGTCTAACCTTTTGTTGTACATTTTGATTGAACTCAAAACCCTTGAGCTTCTTGTGTGGAACATGTTTCTATCTACTTTCTTTCAGTGGTAAAATATAGTCTCCTGAATCTCCAGCTACTAAAAAATCAACAACTCAAAAGTTCACCAATTGGTGTACAGGAACAATTATGTGTAATATTTTTCTACATCATATAAAGATGCAATGTTTATACTTGGTAATGGCCATGACCACAGCCATTAACACATATTGCACAAATTAATCATTATATGCAAAGATAAGATATTGCTGCAAGGCTACAGTAACACAATATAGAATGTAGTAAAAAAAGGGAATAGAGTATTACATCTTGAAAAAAATATCAGTGAAAATGACAAGGTTAAATAAGTTACATGAGACAGTCAACTAATACTAAAGTGGAAGTTAGTAGTCATGTTATATATATATATATATATATATATATATATATATATATATATATATATATATATAAATGTATATATATATAAGTTATGTGGAATATTGCACATGATATTGATCATAATATGATGAAAATAGTAATATTGCACATGAGTGGTATTATTGCACATGCAAAAACTAAGTAATATTGCACATAGTGTTGGTATTATTATTAATAATATTTACATGAAGCATTTTTCTCAAATTCTCTCTAAATTTGAATAGGCCACATAATTATACAACACATGAACTTTGTTGCTGTTTTCCGACAAACTTTGCACTTCGCATGTTGATCCTCTGCTGCTGACAGACATGCACTACATTGTGTCATGAATGAGACTCTCAACCAATCGTTGAATAGCTGATGAATTCCTTTTGTCACTGTATTTAGGTAGAACAGTATTCCTGAGGACTACCATCATCTTTAATGATATGATTGGGTACATTTAAAGGCACAACAGTGCTGTGATCACATCAGTTTCCACTTACAGTTTGCTGAGATATTTCCTTGTTTCACACACCTGGATAAACTTACCCCTGTTTTTTTGAAATTTTAATCTGCATTGAAACTCCACGACTCTAGTTAATTGTGGTTCTCCATGTTTTGAACTGGAGTTATAAAATATGTGGAGGAGGGAAGGAGTGACCATGAGATTGAAGACGATAAGTCTAGAACGCTCTGCAGGATGTGGGCGGACATGTTTCCCTGTCAGCAGCAAAGAGAAGACTTCACGAGCAGAACCCAGGGGATTCACCACAAGATACAAATCCCCAGTGGGCCTTAAAGAAGAGGCCTGGGACAAAGTTATCTGGCCTGATGAAACAAAAGTCAACCTCCATCAACATGATGGAGAGTATAAACTGTGGAGTACAAAAGAATCAGCACATGACTCAAATTGAAGCTTAGACTTAAATGCAGCGTCGATTATTTTATTTCAAACTGGATGTGTTGTAGCTCGGTGCCTGAGGAACAACACACCTGAAGCTGTTCAAATACAGTTCAGAATGTGTTTCAAACCTACGAGCCTGTAATATCAACACACTACAACTGTACATTTTTTCACTGGACAGTAGTGGTAGGAAGTTCGGATCTTTTACCGTGTCGGTTCTTTGAATCTCGTTCACTAGAATGAACGAATCTCTTTTTGAGTCATTCGTTCGTTTCAACGGGGGGGGGGTGCAAACGATCCAAAGACTAGTACCCAGCAGATGAACGAATCGTTCAACTCCCGACGTGTTTCGTTCATCTGCCCACAGAGTCTTCGGCCAACGTGTCGGACACACAGAGCGAGCTCATTTCGCCGGTGAACGCGGTGCGGGCAGCGGACGGGAAACTCGCTCCTCGGAAAAGCAAGCCGAGCTCCGGGGCGGCGGGGCTCCAGAGACCCCCGGTCACCTACATGCACATCTGCGAGACGGAGGTGTTCAGCTGTTTCTGCTGCGCTCAGGCGCCTCCATACCGCTGCACGTCCACCCGGACATGAACGGGGATCTACGGAGCTTAAACTGCTGCTGATCCACTGACTATAACAACGCCGCATTCCTACACTTCAAAATGTAATTCAATGTAGTATTCAGAATACGTTACTCAGATTAGTTAATGTAACGGAACACGTTACAGATTACATTTTTGGCATGTATTCTGCATTCTGTAACATAATACGTTTTGAAAGTATCCTTCCCAACACTGGAAATGTTACTGACTTGAGAGCAGTAAGACACCTATATTTAAAAAAAATAATTCTCAAGATGGTAAATTTGCACACACTTTTTAAAAAGTGCATGCCTTGTGTTTATACTTAAAATGACTTTGATTAAATTACTTAAATGCACACCGATTTGTTATTCTGGTTTCTGTAATGAGCAGTTAAATAAAAATGTGGGAAAGAATATTGTACAGTATCTAATATTGTGTTGTTCATATTTAAATCATTCATTACGTTTTTTTTGGGGGGAAAGAGAGGATAAAATCAAAGAATCGCATATTAAATCTTAATCGCCATATTTGGGGGGGGGGGGGGGGGTTTGATTAGAGGGTTAGATTATTTCCCCATATCGTTCAGCCCTATTCAAAAGTCATAATGACTGGTTTTGTTATTTTCACTTTACATTTACACTTACAGTTTAGTGCAGTGTAATTATTTCCTGTGATAATTAAATGCCAGTGTGACTATAAATGACAATTTAAAACCATACAAACTGTCATGTTTTACTTTATATAATAGAGGAGGATTTCTTAAAAAAAATATGATTAGCCACACAAAAGCTGTCAGTCATGGCTGCTTTTTAACAGCGGTCCCGCGATAGGGAATGAGGTATCTGTTTCCTCTTCTGAGACTATGGAGGTCACGTGGAAAATGATCCAAAGACTCGTACCCGGCAGATGAACGAATCGTTCACCTCACGACCGTGTCTTCAGATCAGTGACTCGTTCTTCTGCCAACAGAGTCTTCGGATCAGTGATTCGTTCATCTGCCGGATACGAGTCTTTGGATCATTTTCCACGTGACCTGCAGCAGCCTATGCAACAGTCCCGATGCGCGGCCACGAGAAAACGAATCACTCTTTGAGAGGTCTCGTTACTCCCGAGTCCTTGTAACGATTCGTTCAAAACGAACGAATCGTTCACGAACGACACAACACTACTGGACAGCATGAACTGCAGCTGACAGGTCAAAAGGGCACTGGGGCTGTGTTCTGCTCCTGGCTTGTTTTGCCCACATTAGCAAAGGTAGATGAGACACTTTCAGCAGGCAGACAGGGTATCAACCATTAGCATCCAGTGATGCAGTTTGGAGTCAAAATGCAAATGTTCATATAAACATAAGAGCATGAAATCAACTTTAATAGCTTTTCCAATGTAAGAGCAGATCATGTTAGTATATACTAAGAAGGATGGAGCATTTGGGAACGTGCCTACACCACTTAACTAAACTGCAGCTGAGATGCAACCAAGTTGGTGCTGTATGTATCTCCGACATGATCTAGATAGGAGATTGTGATTTAATAGATGACACAGTGATGTGATTTGTATTACATCTACAAAAGAAATGTCTGATAGGTCATTAGAAAAGAGTTGTGTCGATAATATGATTTGAAAATGAAAATATATTTCTTTTTACTACATCATTGTTTCTTATTTGTTAATAAACCTTGTCATTTTCTTTATGGCACACAATTAACCAGGCTTCTGGCACAGGACCCAACAGGGGGGGAAACACAATACCATTTAATATATATATGTAAGGAGAAGGAAGGGGATCCATCATGGACAAGCCCCTGCACCCTGCCTAATGTACCCGAGTCCTGATGGGACATACCACCGCATGTGGTTGAGAACAACAGAGCTAAGATCCTTTTTCTGACAAACAGCAAACACAAGAGGGCATTTGGGATAGATGTGTTAATCCCATCGCACACTAAAATCAGGAAAAACGAAGATGAGAAGATCAAGAAGTACATGGCTGAACAGTTAGATCAAACGTGGAAAGTGAGATGCAGTGTGATCCCCATAGTAATAGGAGCATTAGACCTGTAAAGCCCAAACCGGGACCGTGGCTCCTGCAGATCCCATGTTCAATGTCTGAAGCCTCTGTCCAACAAAGTGCAGCCCTAGGAACAGCTCAGATACTGCTCAGAACCCTCAAACTGAGGATGTGAGCTTGAGAAAGACATACTACCCCATGTCCCACGTGTGGGATGAGAGGGGGATTTCTTCATTTGAAAAAAGCTGCTGCACTATAACATGACATCTGCCATGATAAATAATAATCACACCACGACAAAGACGTTAGCTGAAGTAAATGTTTGCATAATTAGAGAAGCTAATGTTGTGTCTGCTCAGTGATCATGATCATCGCTGTGCTCCGGAAAGAAGCTCATTTAGTCAAAGATTTAAACTCTGTGATGCTTATGTTCACTGAGTGTGAATGCAAACGCCAACAAAGCTTCCCTGAAAGTGTGAGATTTTGCAGATGTTTGTATAACGTCTGTATTATAGTTGTAGAGGGATTTGTTTTTATCTGGAAACCATAAACCTTTGATGTTAGAGCTGTAAAAAAACCTCAGTATTTGTTATCAGCCATTTCTGCTGTACCTTGACTTTTTGTCCAAGGGAATCCGCAAAGCTGCCTGGCGCATCTTGAAAGCACATGAATAGATGCCGGAGCAATTAAAAACTGCAAGATGAAATCATCCCGGCTCAATGTTCCGCTCCTTCCCTGTGTCAAGGAAACACGGCCTCTCCACGGTAATCCAGCGTTAATAGGAAGGGTTCAGCTGGAGTGTCAAGAGCAGCCAAGAGCCGGGGATTTTCAGAGCTGCCTGAAAACTAACCCACTTCCCGAAAACCTCTCCATAAGCGCTGGGATAATGAAGCTGACACGGTAGCCAGAGAGCATGGCACTGTGGCACACTGAGCAAAACAAATAAACACATTTCTGACTATGTTATAATTAGTGCTCGGGGTTCATGGAAACTGTGGTTTTCCATGTACACAAGTGGTAGATGAGGGAGTGCACTGTTTCTGCTTTGGAGTCGGTCTGTGTGTGTGTGTGTGTGTGTGTGTGTATGCGTGTGTGTGTGTGTGCACTAGCGTATCTAAGAGAGAGAAAGGGAGAGAGGGAGAGGAAACACATTTCTGATATACTATATCTAATTACTAATTGCCCAGACGTCTTGCTGTCTGTTGGAATGTGGAACGGGATGCAGAGTTTGGTGATATTTGGACATTGACTAACAAATATTTAATAAACGGGCGACCAGCACGCTGCAGTAGTCAGTGGCGGTGGGTAAGCATGATAACATTAAATCTGTGGACTGCATTATCCAACCGGCCCCGAAATTCTGACCTATATTCACAATTTTGACCTGAACAGCTCCATATATTAATATTAGTGCAGGGTCATAGCGCCTACTACTGATCAGTGTGAAAATGAAGGTGTTGCAACATTCTCCAATTGACACAAAACTGCCCACGCTATATCAGAGCACCTACTTGAACAGATCTATGAGTCTGTAGGTAATAATAGTGATGCGCCACCTGCTGGCAACAGGAAGTAAGCTTTGTTTTACAATTAACATAAATCGATTTACATACAATTTTCACCGTTTGTTCTGCAATTGATAGCGTGGACAGTATTGCGCAATTAATAGGCAAGGATCGACGTTGCGTGAAGGACGCCGCTCAGGTCCCGAGTTGTCTGTGCTCGGGCCCGTTCGGTGCTGCAACGTAGCCCTAGTTTTAACTTGAAGTGAGAAACACTGAGAAATAAGTATTGTTTCATGGGTATCCATATTTAGACTTTAAAAACAACTTTCTTCATCGGCCAAAGCCAACCCACCGCACAGCTGTCGGATCTCAGCCCCTTGTTCACCACACTGCTGTTTCAATATTTAAAACTATGGAACACAGGAACAGAGATCTATGCGATCCGCCTCAGACTTGAGCTGTACTGTAACTCCAACCTGAAATGGCTCAATCTTTGTCTAGGAGGTTAGGTCATTGTTGAATAAATTGCATCATGTCAAAACAACCGTGTGAGCAACATGATGCTGACTGCAGGTGGACAGCAGGATATAAAGAGAATACAAATACAAACAAAGCTGTGGAGTCTGCCTCACACAGCACAACAGGAGCCATGTTTGGGGATTGACTAAGTTTTCTTAAATATTGCACTGGGCACTGGGTGTAAAAAAAAACAAAAAGATCTTTGAGCTGATCATTTCATCGTAAGTATTCAGAGAGGTTTTTTTAAATGATTTCACAGAGAAGGGAGACGCTGGTTTTACTTGTGTGCCTTTAGTTATTGATCAGAGTGGAACAACAGCATTCATCTTGCGGGGGCCTCACAAATCTTCAGGATATTGGAAAAGCTACCAGACAGTAGTATTGAACGTGACCAAAATGTAGCATGTCAGGCTGTGAGGAGATTCATTTTGAAGGAAGTGTGACTGAGCCCTGGCAGATTGCCTCCAAAACAAAGCCAAGCAATTGCTGCGAACTTCCAATTTAACAGCAAGGACAAAATACATCATGGAAAGAGAAGATGAGTTAAGTTGAGACAGAGAGGCTTCCCCCCTAAAAGTTATTTATACGATATTTCCCGCCAGTAGATGTCACACTGAATCATCAGCAGCTCGGACAATAACAAATGTTTTGTCGGCCACAACTCGCACCGTCCATCGTGTTTTCAGCAAGTATTGGGAAGCTCTGTGAAAGTAGCTTCTTTGACAAACAAGCAGTCGCACAAGCAAACAGAGCTATCCTGTGACCCCACGAGACAACACAAAAAAATTCAGCCACAACCATTAGTCTACAACAACATGATATGAAAAGCCAAGTAAAGCAATAGCAGCATTTATATATATAAAAAAAAAAACATAAGTAACGGTAATTTAAAGGCATTATTATATCTTCTCTAGCTGGTCACAAATGAAAAGACGCATTTGATAATATGTTCCCATCGACTTAATTATGCATTCAGGAGAAATAAACCCAGCTCTGAGTAAACTTGGAGCACTTGAGCAACTTGTGGAGTTCAATTTCTGAAAAACAACAACATTGTGTCTTCTGAAGAGAAAACTCTGGAAGTTCACTGGAAACTCAGCCTTGGAGAACCTGACACAGACGTTTTAGCAGCCAATCGAAGAGCTGAAGACAATGACAAGATTCCTTTAATTGAAATTCTGGATCTAATTTGTGTGATATCGGTCCTGGTTGACTTGGCAACACTCACCGGTTGGAGGCAAACACTTATACTTTGTCAGAAATAGAACAGAGGATTAGCTGTGCATATGTTTACATAGATGCAATACACACACACATACTATACACACACATAAATACATATATAAATATATACATATACAAATCCAATGTCTTTTTTATCTGTTGCCATGTCACCTGTCCCTACGGAGGGTTAATGTTAAGGTTTTAACAATACAACTACTCTGCACTTTAATGGTATTTTCATCCGCTGTTTTTATTCCATTGTATGTTTGAAATAACATTTTTTCTTAATTAAAGGAAAATTAAACAAATAAAGAAAGGGAATCAACAGTGGGATACACAGGTAGACTGCAAAAAGCAGCAGAAAACCATTCTCAGCAATTATTCTGGCATACTACTCGTCCTGTGAGAGTCACACATTGACATTGGGTGGGAGGCGGGGTACAGGTCAGGCAGGTCACCATTGTATCACAAGACAAACGTACAGAGAAAAAGCATCTATTCACATTCACACCTACAGTCCTTTTAAGAGTCTTAACCAAACTCTAACAGCCTGCTTTGGACAGTGGCAGGAAGCCTGAGAAAACCCACACAGGAACATGCAGAATCCACACAGAACGACCAGGGACTTAACACAGTGTGACAAACGACTGACATAGATATGTTTCCATCATCATGTGAAGTAACTACAACTTCATTCTATGCATTCTATGCATCTTCCATCAACAGCAGATGACAGTGCACATTGGAGCCGAGTAGAAGTGTGTGTAGCCTTTCATCTGTCCAGCAGAAAAAAAGTTCAAAATGACCATTGTCTTGTTTTGTAGATGCATTTTTGATAAAAGTTCACGATCAGCCTCTGAGACAGAAACATTATTTTCTGTGAGTGCTTCACTGTAAAATCAAGCCCATGTTTTTCCAGCTGACTGTTTCAAAGTAAGGCGGCAGCAGGAGGAAATATTGGATTAACATTAGCCTTGTTTTATTCCAGTTCTGATAAGGCTGTATAGGAGAGGGAACAATAAACAGAGAGGCTGATATCAATCGGATCAAAAGACATCCAGATGAGAGTAGATTACAGGCAATGCTTCCTGTGAGTCCCTCATCTTGATGAGGGCAACCTGAATTCAATGCAGTACTCTGCTTCCAACTACAAAATCTGCTCAGTGTAAATACTATGCATTGAGTGGCTAATGCAAAACATTGCCAAACATAAATAGTATTAAAACTTTGCGTGTTTTTAAGAAAAACTACTTTGTTGGTCCTAAAAGATAATCCAGCATGAGTTAAAAAGCAAATTCCATCCATAGTATATGTGCACTGAACCCAAGTGGTTTATTAAGTTACACGAAGCAAATGAGATTGGTGGGACAAAGTCAAACGCAGCATCACAGCAGTATAAAAAGTGGCTGATGGGAGACAAACAATGTGAATATAGGAGAATCAATCCAACATTTTAAAGCATTTCAATGCCAAAGTAAAGCTGCTACATAATCCTAACTCGAAGAAGAACACAAATTAAATCAAGTGTTAATCTAAAAAATGGAATATTGTTCAGATTTGGCCTGATGATGAAATCATTTATTTTCCACAAGCTATAAAACATAGTTTTATGTGACCAGGAGAGAATTGAACTTTCCCTGACCAATGTTCTCAGGATTCTGGACGTTTAAGAGTCAGTAAATGTATCTTGCTCTGCCTTGACCCCACCGCACCTCTCACTTTCCAGTCCTGTGATGTGAAATAGAAGATGTCAGCAGCTTACACATTGTTTCTCTGTCTGTAACCCCACTGAAACCCACTGGAGTGAGGGAACAGAAAGCTTGGTCCTTGCACCCTGAGCTTTCAACACCCAACAATTGAGTTTGGGAATTAATCAGTGTATAGGAAGCAGGCTCCTTATGAATATTCACTAAAATAAATTAACACCATTCACCTAAGTCTTCTTAACTGCACTAGAGCTGGCGAACCCTTTATGCTGTAAGATGTTTACAGGTGCACTTTACAGATACATATCAATGGAGCTGCAGTATCCAGCATCTCTTGACACTTTGTTAGTCATGAATAAATCCAGGCTTAATCTTTATGTAACATGATTAATTTCGATTAGCTTGTTTACTACAGCCACCACAGATAAGACTCAAAGTACAGTTTTAGAATGAACTGACCCTTTCAGCTCAGACAACTGCTGCTTTTCACCCATTTCATCAACACTGATTCATTCTCATTCTGCCCATTCACCTGTATGTAATTCAGAGATTTAAATATTCAAACACCTGACTTTTGGGGCATTTAATGTTAAATAAAAATATCTGTGTCTTCATACCCAAAGAATGACTACATGGTATAAATTTTGTAATTCGGCTCATGTCGAAAAGAGTGTGAGTGGATGGTTCACATGCAGCCCAGAATTTATTACCATGCATCAACAAATATGAGGGCGCATTGGTGCAAACATCCAATTGTATTTTATTTAATATTATTTAAAAAAAATTGGGGAAATTAAAATGATAATTCATACAGTTGAATTACAAATACTAAACACAGGCCTAAGTTTAATAACAAGCACCTCGATCAAGCCCTACTGTGACCTTAATGAAAGGAGCAGGTTACAGCCTGGCAGCAGGTTAAAGAACACAGGAAGAGAGCAAGAGGTTTTAAGGAACAATAAAAAAGGCTATAGGTTCAGGGTAAGGGTTACAAGCAGCGGAGAGCACAGTACCAGGGAACATGCTGACAATGGAGCTTTTTCATTGACTTTTCATCCACAGTTTGTCTAGGTTCAGGCAAAACAGTGACGCTGAGTAAAGCCCAAAGGATGATTCTGCATTTATCAGAGGAAAGGGTATTATACACCTCCTGTGTGTGCAATAAATTACATATTCCATTGGTAAAAAAACTCCATCCATACCACAACAAAAAAATATTACAAATGATCACAAATCAGCATGACAGGCATGTGGGGGGTGATAAGGTTTACATCTTCTATTTGTCCCATGCCAGAGAAGACTGCTGCGGTCCAATAGTGAACGGATGAGTTGTATCTGTTAATGTGAGTAAAGTGATTGGCTATCACAGGATCGGTTCAGAAGGAATAAGACAGGAAGATACCAGCCGCAGAACTACACTGGTACGTCCTTGACACACTGGACATAGTGTGTCAAGGACTGCATTTCTCCTGCCTTGATATGATGATGATATTCGTCTCCACACAGATATCAAACTGATGTATACTGACTGTGTTATGTTCTACAGAAATTTCGTAAAGATTGGAATTCGTAAGTGGAAGTTCCTGCGGTAAAGTATTTCTATTTTACAGATTACCACAGTGTTTCTCAAAGGAGAAAGTACCACAGTCGTTCATGAGTGTATCCAGTGTCTCGCTTCAGTGAAGTTCGAAGTAGTTTGGTCGTTGTCCTCTCTGCTCCTTCATTGATTGACGATCTAGTGGGGGGCTGGGGGGTTGTGGGGTAGGAGAGTGGGGTGTGCTCTCTCTAACCTGCCTGGCTGATTGATTTACCTGGATCCCGTCGAAGACGGAGATCGATGTCTGTCTTTGATTTCCCAGATCTTACCCTGGCCTAATAGAGACACCACTCATTTCAACTGTTCTCCAGACTTGGAAATTATTTGGGTCAACACATCCATTCAAGTTTAAACGAGTGCGCTACCGAGAGGGAACGCAGAGTCACTTTTTCAAGTGGGTGGATTCAAATGTAATCTCTGTCTGGGAAATTATGATGTGGAAATGGCTCATGAACCCGAGATGCCTTCTGCTGCTTTTCTGCTGGTTTACAACAACAAGCTTTAATTTTTCATCCAGAAAATAACAGGATATAAGTGGTCACTGCTCCACCTTGAGCTAGTCGAAGATAATACCATCTTGAACCGACTCTCGATAACAACACATTCAAACTCTGGATGACTCGTGGAATCCCGCTAAGCATAACAACCTTTGATACCATTTGAAAAGTAATCCTCTTTGCAACATCTTCATGAAAACTGCCATTGTGCAGCTCAGTTTCCAATTAGGTTGGTAAAAATGGAAGCAAACCCATCGTTTTTATGAGGAATACATTACTAATTCACATTCAAATCCCAGCCCCCTGTCGGATTCTTCAACAAAGCCTTGCTTGGCAAACAAATGACATTACAAGACAAGACCCGAGACTGTTTTGGATTAATGGAAAAGAACGAGTCAGGTATGGCTTGCAGCTTGCGTTTGACATCCTTGTAAAAATATCCCACCGCTTTTTCAGTGAATACTATTTTTTAGACATTGCTCATAATTCCATGCTTTGCTCCTACAAGGCCCTCGCCTTGTTTCAACACAGTTCAGGGAGCCTTGACGGCAGGAATACCCACAAAAGATGGCACGTCAGGGTGAGGAATAGGCTAACTAATGAGGACCCTCATAATCCTTTAGCTCAAGCTTAATGGGGCAGTTGAAGAAAGACAATGCATCTTCTGGCACATAACCCCACTCTTTTTCACACTTTCTTTGCAGGAAATCCTGTTACAAGGAGAGCACAATTAGCCAAAGCAGTGATAAAGAGCCAGGGTGCCTTCTTTAAGCTAAAATAATATTGCACTTCAGAGCATGCATTAATCAGTGCTCACAGGCATTACTCACCCATTTTAATCTATTATTAGCATTAGGGTAAGATGATGGAATGTGCTGTATTATTTCTTCACATAATAACTTCATGAATTGCATTAAATCGTAAGGAAATTTTGTCGAATTGAGTTTAATGAAAGTATTTCTTGAACTTCACTACAACAAATTAAAACCTTGATTTGACAGATAACAGGCAACGACTGCAGCAGTTCTAAATCGGAGCCAATGCATCTTGCTTTTTTTTTCTACTTGGTGCTAAGGACTGGTTTCCTGGCTGCAGTCAGAAAGCTGAGATCTCAGTTACCGCCCCCCTGCTGTACTCTTTCTTCCTATTATAATACTATCACCTCGTCCCTGGTAGATCCATGCACCTGCCCCCTGTGTGTTCAGGCAATGAATATGTATGCCGAGGAATAATAACTTAGTCAAATCACTGCTGGCTGTCTCGCTGAATCGCGCCTGTATAAAATCCCAGCCTGCAATGATCCCTTTCTATATCCTGTGAATAATTTTCTTGTTTAAGGCTAATTCTCTCACAGTAAAGTCATTGAAGCAACTCTTGCACCACACATAGTATGTACAGAAGACTGTGACCACGCTTTCACAGTACACGTGACAATCACTTGTCATTGTGCTCTAGCAATGGAACTATACATATTTGCACCCAGTCCTGACAACATAACTTCTGAAGTGGCATATGGGTCAAGAAATAGCATTATAAATATTATCATATTATCAGGAACACATGCAAAGCCTAATGTATTTCAGCTTTGGAAGTCAAATGGTACATGCAATGCAAGGGCATGTCACACCATGCCGCTAGTGTTCTGCACCCTTCCATTAGGTGTAACAACATATATTCACATAGTCATGTGGGTGTCAATACCCACATGAATCCGAAATTTGTTGTTGTATCTGTTTAAGCACTTGAGCAATGTTTTGGCAACCTTTGATTTATGTCACTGAGTCAGCTGTTCTCTGAAACCCCCTCAGATTCAAGGCACCAGGTGTGTATTTGATGCATACGTGAAGCTCAGGGGCAGCTCCTGTGGACTGGCAGACCAGTGTAGTGTTGTTTAATAGGGGGGGCAGGAGTGTATGCTTTTGTTATCGTTATTAGGGTATCACACTGCACAGCTTCAAATTACTTAGCCTCGGATTCAGGACGAGGTGTGTTGATTCCCACTTGGGTGTGGAACTATTGACCAACAGCTTCTTGTTGTGTCGGTATTCTCGGCAGCTTTGGGTACCTCGTAATGTGATTCTGTTGGCTTCAACACACTGTGACTTCCAGCATGCACTGGGACAGTCTGCCACTGAGTGTTAGCTGTTTAGGGAGAGAATCACCACCTCCAAATCTGATGCCATGCTTCTAGGCCATAAAAACATTGCTCCCTGATCACATTTCTCCCTGTTGGTAGTGAGTTGTTGTCTGAAGCGGTAGAGTGGGATCAGGAGTGAGAATTTGACGGATCATAACTGATTGGTGTGGCATCAGCAATAATGCAGGCATCGTACCTGACCACTTTCATTGAGACGTGCGAGCTGAGGTGAAGGTCAGATCTTTCCACTGATTCTGTGTTACATCCCTCAACCATAAGCATGGACTTTTGGTGGTGAAAGAAACAATGAATTCAATCAGGAATAAAAGTGGATAAAATGGGTTTCCTCTGAAGAGGTGGCTTGGCTCACCCTGATAGAGGTTTGGAGCTCTGACATCTGGAAGCAGCTTGGAGTAAAGCCACTTCATCTCCTCCTCCCTCAGGAGAGAGCACTGTTCAGGAGAGCTGCATCGGGACCACCACGCATCACTGAGTACCATCACATCTTATCTTTCTATGATCAATCAAGCACAACCTTGATTAACCATAGGGCACTTGACAACCCAAATTTGTATAATTAAAAAGGCCAGTATATTATAAGAGGTGTTATTATACCCCCCCCCCCCCTCAGATCTCTGCAGTTTGATAAATTAAATATTATGATGTTTGATGAGAATGACATCAAGATAAACACGGCCCACAATGTAAAGGAAACGGAACTGAAATGGACTGCCTCATGATCTTAGATAGACAGTAGGAAACCCCTGACTGCAAACACACGTTTTCCCTCTGCTGACTTGTGAAAAGATCGAGCTGTGAGACATCTGAGGATAACTGCTGCGGCTTTGTGTGTCACAGTCTCCTGGTGATGAAAAAAAAAAAACATCAACAAAGGAAAAAAAAAAACTCGATACTAACTCTCACCTACATGTGGCGCCTCTGGAGAAGGTGATTACAGCAGCCTCCGGACTGTCTGTTTTTAGTATAGCTGGAACATTACTCAACATCCACGATGCGAGAAGGGGCCAGCAGCTCCATGGCTGTGTAGATATTGTGTCTTCATTAAAATCCACACAGGGCTCTGCTGGGCAGCATTGTTTAGGGAGGCAGCAAGTGTCTCTCAAGGCTCATCTGCAGAAGCAGCAGCAGAACCCCGACCGAGCAGCGCATCCATGAATTCCCTGTTACACGGCAGCCTTCTTCAGCTGTGTTAAGATGAGCAACTGTTGATATAGATATAAAAACTAAAACAGAATCCGATATCCGCCTCGTGGGACTGCAAATGCTCGTTGAGACATACAGTTAGTGACCTGGAAAATGAAAGTTATGATTCTGCTCAACACGTCACACCTCAGCATTTCTAAGCTGTCAGGAAGCTAGCCACTAATTAAAGTCTTAATATCAAGAGTCACTCAGCATCTTGGTGAAAGGTGGACACTGTTTATATTATGGGGAGCAGTGCTTGTTAAAAAATGCATGAGGATTTAATGGATGTGGTAAGCTGCCATCTTGTCCATGCAGCATACATGACATATATTTGAAAATGTGCATATTTCAAGTGAAATAATCTTTCAGGTTTTATTGGTGCATGAAAAGAAGCTGTCTTTTTATGCAGATGTGCGAAGTGCTACGGGAAAATGATGAGGGTGAAACAGAGAGCAAAAACCCCAGGGCCACACTATGTTTTGAATCCCACAATTAACCGTCTCTTAATTCATGTATATCTTATGACTGGCAAAGCCATCCAGGTCAATTATAGCTGCTGGCCAGCACAACTAGTCTCAGTGAGGGTGTGCAAGTGGTCCCTCAACTGGTGTGCTGCAACATATATGAAGAAGCTAAAAAGTAAACTAAATTATACATCCTGTTTTTGTCTATAATAATATCCAGAAATATTATTAATCAAAAAGTTATGAAAGCATGTGCATTTGGAGCCTGGAGTCTTTGCAGTAGCAATGATAGGATGGTAGTGAGGTGCCACTGATACAACCACTGAACAGATTGTTATTCAGTCTCAGATGTCAATCAGGACGTTTTACCTCGGTCGTATAACTAATTAAAATAAGTAATTAAAACCTAACTTCCCGAAAATTAGCACTTAAACATACATCCGTGTAATGAGAACTACCTAAAACGACGCAAACAATTTTTCAAACAAAAATGTATTTGACGTGAACTACAGCTTCTAAAAGAGGAGGCGGAATCTATGACCTATCCTGCAGCCGGCCACCAAGTGGTGAGCGAGAGGCTTCGGCTTCATGTTTGGGGAACAGTCTTGTCGTCCATATTTACCTACTGTCTATGATAAGAGCTAAACTATAATGCTACTCCATGGATCTCTCAAAGCTTCCTCAACGTGGAGATAATCTACATATAATCTAATATGCAGACAGCCTCTAAATCAGACTGTGTGAGTGTGGTCAGCAATCATCTGGTTTTAGATTTATATATTATAATAGGTTAAGCTTAATTGCATCACATTAGTTTGTTTCAAATGCAGACTGGATGAAAATGTATGTTATGAGTTAGAATAATTAACAATATTGGAAGTGCTCTTTCCATTCAATTTAATTTCAAATCTATTCAAAACTACTTTATTTGTCCTCGGAGGGCAGTTCAAAGGCTTATACACTTGTGGTAATGGGAGAAGTGACATGTGAATCACATATTTCTCTCCCTTAATAATTTACATTTTGTCTCTCAGTCGCTGGACACAGTCCACTGTCTCTAAGCAGCTTAAACTTGAACATGTCTCCTCATTAATAGAGTTCACTCAGGGCTGATTATTTGAGACCAGGACATAGACTGATCTCATTGTCAGTGAACCTCAGCTCAGCTGCTGCATGTGGGAACTTAATAGACTTTCAGTCTCATTAATGGGAGATTTGTGTGTCAGTTGTTGGTCACTGTGCTGGTCTGGTCAACTGGTTTATTACAGGAGGACACTCCACAACTACGGGCCAGATTGCTTTGAAATCTAAAACGGGTATCTGGGGTCTCCAGACGATGATTCAAAAGTATGTTTGTAACAACCTGACCTTTCCTGTTGTGCCACCATCCTGTCAAATTTTTCCCTTTGATCAGTGTATTTTCACAGCATGATACAGGCAGGATGAAAGGTTCAGTGAATATTCATAGTCCCTGAAGGATGAATCCTAAAGTTGTTTTTTTCATTCACAGAGGAGGTCATGCTTCACAGGACTTAATTGTCCAATAGAGCTAACAGGCTATGGGAGCATCCCAAATTCACATACAAAAAGTGAGTCCAGGTGGGATACTATGGGAACCATGCGTCATGATCAGAGCACAAGCTGCAGTTGGTTTGTACCGAGCTGGAGTTTCTGTGTCCTCCTCCACTCTTCTCTCACTCTTACTAATAAACACTCATCACTAGTTATTAGGACCTACTCATTACTTGAAGTAACTAAGTGTTTGTTTGATTGACTCCAGAGTTTGTGAGACTGAATTTAAACAACATGAAAATGACTCGTCAACATTTTGTGCTCAGTACATCAGGAGACGTGACGCTTACAGTCAGGACTCAGTTTTAAAATGAGCGGAGCAACTCACAGACATGATCCGACTCCATCGATTCATAGCCAAACACATGGCCATACGTTTGTCACCTAATTCATCCCAATAAAAAATAAACTATGATTTTCATCTTCAAAGAAATGTTAAATGTATATATCTGCCTTCTGTCTTTTATCTTTCTGTTCCCACAACCAAAAATATAGAAAATGGGAATTGTAATAATTTGACATATTTAAACAAAACAAAGACAAGTTTCTAGAGATTTGAACAAATAATTATCAATCAAATAGCTTCCTTGCTAAATATTAATCAAGTTATTTCAAAAAGATGAAATCTCCTGTCAAAGTTCATGTGATAAAAGAACACTGGATGTTCCAGTCTCGAGGTCTTCACAAATCCACCTAAGCCATAGGACCAGAAAGCCAAAACACTTACAGCCAGACAGACTTAGAAGGCAAACATGAACAAATAGGAGTAAGACACAAGATGATTCAGGTCCAATAAAATGTTATGGAGCTGTGCTAGGCAGGGAGGTTGTAATTACTGGTATGGATGATAAGGAGATAGGGAATAGGGGGAGAGTGTAAGGCCATGTGGTGGGCAGGTGGTAAATGGTGGCAGGAACCAGAAAGGTATATAGAAATGCAGGGTGTGGAGAAGGGAAAATATGTGTTAAGACATAAACAGGACAAGCACTGATCCACAGTTGTGGAACTAGGCTATAGCTTTTTTATGTTGCAGATTTTCATGAAATTTGCTGAGCCTGTTCCTGGCTGAACACATCTCTATGTAATGACCTTGCAATCAAAGGGCCACATATGTTGGGCTTTAGACTTTTAAGCCCCAAGCAAGCAAAAAGTTAGTCGTAGAGAAACATCTAAAACCACCTGCACCCAGAATCTGACGTCATAAGCCACTCGGATACTTTGTACCATTTAGTTTCAAGCATGTCTCAGCTTTATGCCTTCTTCTTTATGATAATAACATGTAGAAAACAATCATTTAGCACAGTGCTTTATGCAGGGCAGCTTGGTAGAAACTTTCTAGACACGTATTCTTCCCAGCAGGTCTGTGAAGGTTCGGAAGATGTAACCTTGCAGCTTGAACAGCTGTGTCTCTCCAAGGAGCAGAAGGGCTAATCACTCTGACAGCAGAGTATGAGTGATCGCTGCTGCTGCCTTTATCATACCACTGTGCAGGAAACCGCTATAGCTGGAGGCATTGTTTTCTGATGTTATCCATGATTCCATCCACGTGATATCCCTGCAGCACCATTGAGGGAATTTCTTCAACTTTGGTAGAAGGATTAATCAAGACCTAAGAACGAAATGACTGTAGTTCGGTTATCAAAAGTCAAGGTCACTTTGACCGAACACATATCTCGGTTTTGGCCTCATGAACGCGTCCTCAAAGGAACATCTTTAAGGGAATCATTTTCAATTTGGCATAAATGTTTGCTTGGACCTAAAGATGAACAGATGAGATTTTGGTGGTCAAATGACCCAAGGCAAGGTCGGTGTGACGAGCTGTAACCCAAATTTGTTTTGGTTCAAATACAAAGACTTCACTTTTTATGAAAAAAACTCAATATAAATGTGATGAAGGTCAAAGGTCAAGTTTACTGCCACTCCATGATAATCGGCAACCACACTTTTCTGGCCTCTGGAGATTGTGAGAATAATTTTCATTTAACTCGAGTGAATGTTGCAGGCATACAACCGCAAGGCAGTCATTCGAGTTAGTGATAACTTGTAATAGAGCAGCACTGAAATCTTGTCTGTGCCGACCTTCACTTTGACCAGAAACCAACACAGACCTTATGAATTCCTTCAAGAGGAGAGATGCTACTCTGTGTATGTGTTGTGGCACAGAGCTCATCACTGGATATCTATTTAAATAAATAACTTCCCTCGGCTGTCAAAACTGCTGCTACTTTGTGATGATGAAAATAACACTGTGAATGGGGAGGGAGGGATAGTGGGGCCGGGAGCTGTAAATAAAAGGAGGACCTGGCTGCAGAACACCCAGTAGATGAGGCAGTTAACATTGGATGGGTCTGCCTGTGATGACTGTTAGTCAGGTGAAACCACATGCAGCAAAAATTACAAATCCTCTGTAGCTTTGAGCCTGGAAATAGGCCTGACAGAAGGACAGAGGAAGCCATTACCCAGAACCAGATCTGCGGCTCTGAGGTTGTGGGTCTTTAACTGTTTCAAAGCACGAGGGGGCTCCTGGAAAATCTCTCACCAAGCAGACAAAATTAACCCGCGAGCATCTAGTCCTACATTACTGCACCACTGGCGGAGGGTCACCATCTGGCAGAGATATATTGCACAATTACCTACAGTGCTGCAGTGACAGACTGCAAAATATAGGCCCTCAGGTGAAATCATGGAGCAGCATCTGAATTCTATCAGTAGGAGTCAGTCTGAAAATACACACGTTTTTCGCATGTTAAAATCACAAATTTTACTGCAAACATGCAGCATCGAAGCAACTGCTTCTCCGTGTTGGCGCCTCATTGTTGTTATAACCAGTTATTTGTGGCAGATTTTCTTTCATGTCTTGGTACAGATCTGCTGCAATATTTTGTATGTTTATTTTCCTGAAGAAAAACGTAATTGTTGTGCTAGCTGATGCTAAGTGGCTGACTGTATGAAGACAGGATTGTTGAATGGGCCCCTATTGGTTAGTCATAAAACTTGTAATAATAACTCACAAACTTAACGTGTCAACATAATGTGCTTATGTAAAGATAAACAGTATGAAGCACTAAGCATTTTGAAGTTTAAAAGGAGTTTGTTCTGTGTACGGAAGACAAATTATAAATACGGTGGCCCTTAACGAGCATCCATAGGCTTTAATGGGATATAATAAATAACCTGTGCACCACATGTGTCATCATAACGACCTCCTGAAAAGATGATCCCTATATATTTCCAATGTTCCCTATGAACATTGGAAATATCAGTGGTATTTATACTGTATATAAAAGCAGAGATGCAAATACAATGAATGTCTTAGGAATTGTTTTAATGGCCTGAATACATTTACTCTGTGAGCTTACTGTTGGTGATGTGGTTTTAGCAGCTTAGAGACTTCTTTTGAATATTTTCGGGTTGTCCCACAAACACACATACTATGTTTAGATCTGCATACAGATTATTGGATTTTGTTCAGGTTTCTTTGCCGTTGAAAAACTCCGCAATTTATGACTTTATTAAATGCAGGACATTTGCATGCACAATTTTCTGTAATTTAGTTGAATCAATTCCCCTGTTGATCTGTGCAAATGTTCCATGTGCCACTGGCTGCTACAAAAATCTCAAAGCAGAATATTTCCACTCCAAAGCTCAATAGTTGGCACAGCTCAAATGCTGTTATTTTTTTTCAAGTGCCGCCATTGTCAGCTCATGGCAGTTCTTACTCTAATAGTAAGTCATTTAAAGCCAAAAACTTTAATTAGGTTGAGTGTTTCAGACGAAAGGCTTATTTTTAACGTCTGCAAAGATTGTTTTTGGCTCTTCACACTTACAAAATCATCAGAATACCTCCTTTACAAAATGTGACGACTAAATAGAAATCTTTTGCACAATATTGAGCTTGTTTTATTATTTTTATATGTCTTTACTGTATTTTATTTGTTATCTTATGCATAATCTCATTAAAATCACATAATCAGGTATGAGCAATGTTAAGAAAGCCTTCAAATTCATTTATAAATAAACTATCCTTACATTGCTGTATGTGAACAAATATAAAAATGCAGAGAAGAGCAATAATTGTTACAAATAGCAATCGGATTGATAAATAGTAAAGGCCTCTGCAGCAGTTAAAGATGAATACAAAGCAGAGGCAACAAAGCAGACAACTGTTTAAGAATGAATGAAATAATTCATGAGAAAAGAAACACAAATTTGACAACATGAGGCTCATAAATTAGAGGAAAGTGGAGCCTGAGATGCTGTCAAAAGGTCTGAAAGACAAAGTTTTCTCCAAAGTAAACCTCTCTGAGGAAACACGACAGTTCTTTATGCCTCACTGGTAAACCAGATTTGCAGAGTATGTCAAGATGGAAATTTGTGGTCCGAAACCTTATCCTCTGCAATCTGTGTCAGTCAAATCCATTGGACAAGTGGCATTTAAGACGGAGGGCTTATTTCTTCCTTTTGCACCATCACGGAACGGCTTTGTCTGGGAGGCACATCTGATGAACAAGGTAGGAAAACAATATGGCTGTAGTGACTGACAAGTCTTTATCTGGTTCCTGTCAAAAAGTGTTGCAGATGAAATACGACCAAATGCAACATGTCATTGAATGATGCTCAGGGTGACAAACTGCTGATTGAAAATACCAAGAAGATAAAGAGTGGATCAGAAAGACAAAAGATTGGACAGACTGGTACTGGCTCTCCAACTGTTTAGAATTCAAAACAACATTTCAATGTACAAGGAGAAAAATATGTTAAATAGTGTGAAATAGATGAGTTAGGATGTGATTCTAGAGAGGAAAATTCACCTCACCGTAGGGCAGAGACATGCTGAGAACTGTTTGAATGAATGGGAAATAAAATAAGAGATTAAAGAATGAAACAGTTACTTTTTAATATCTGCATGATAAATGTTTTAGCCCTTTATACAGCAGTTCTGAGAATTGTTACCCTAAGGCCGATTTATGTAAAATGGCAAACTGACCAAGGGCCAGACCCCAGAGGCCCTGCATGCCCCAAGTTCACTATGTCTCAATTTTCTCTGTAGTCATTTGATTAACTGTCAAAATGTCGGGCGAACTGCATGACTAAAGCATTAAATCTGCTAAATGAAACCCTTCTTTGTTTCCTGCCTTTTGGCTCTTTATATCAGTGCGGCAGAATAGAGTTTTAAGAAGTTTCTTAGTTTATATTGTTGTTATATTAGCGTCCATTCTTATCCGGAATATTTTGGCCTCACATCTGGATTGCGGGCAGAAGTGGATTCATGTTCGCCTTCTTTATAAACATTCTATGGTCAATAACTAAAGCGCATGGCCATTGTTGAGCTTCAGAAATCGCGTTTGATTGGTGTAAATTCCCCAAAGAGTTAAAGTGATTAAGTAACCAAACAAAACTGGGGGACCTTGGGGCCCTTGGAGATTGATTGATTTTCCACAGTTATAAATTCTGTTTTTGTTATGAACGAGTTAAAGCTTGGTATTTAAGCACCTACAACCATATGATGCTGTTAATTTCATCACTTTGGTACTAACTTTAATATCACAACAACTGGATGATTTGAGATATATCCTTGAATATTAGATCCTTGAAACACAAGTTGTGTTTGAACTGAACGCGTCCAAAATATTGGACTTATTTTCAATTTGCTTAAATATGTTCCATAAACTAGAGCGAATCAAACTAACACAAAGTAAACTTCAAGTCTTCTACATGTTATTGTTAACGTGTAAAGTGATGGCAGGTCAGCGGGAGAGTGAGGACATGCCGCAGGATAATACAACACAGATTGTAGAGCAACCCTGACAGTTCCTGAATGCACACATTTGGGAAAGTATTAACCGAATTAACTGACATGAGCCAGATTAAGTAGGTTAGAGGTTATAAATTGTTTTTGTGGGTATGTTAGCCTGCTAATGTTTGCATTTAGCTGAAAGCACTGCTGTTCCTAATTTTGTCACAGAGGAATAAGCTTGACTGTCGATTCTTAATCACTCAATATGTTTTTCTTTCAATGTTCTGCACCCTGTAAAGTTTGTGTTCTGGTTCAGAATTGAATACTGACATAATGGTCGTGACAATGGGAGGAAAAGGTCAAATTTGGCCCAGACACTTATAAACTTAATTCAGCCGAGCCCTTAGGGCTCCTCAATTATTTCTATAAATTTGGAACTGGAAAGTAAAATCCTTCACTGGGCTCACTCTGGAAGAAAAGTGAAAAGATATTGTGAGTCATGGATAACACTTTCCTTCTTAAAGGCTTCAAGCCAAGACTAGACCACCACTGTAGCATATACAAAATAAACCTTGCTGAGACTAAGCTTATAATGCCCTCTTTAGGCACTTCAGAGCTGATTAATGCAAATTGATGGATTTAGTACCATACTTAAGACCACTGAGATATCCCTATGCATGATAGTTATGATTCACAATGCTTATGGTGTCTGCAGTTAATGCCTTTCGTAATATGCTTGATTAGTATAATCAAAGATGATTATTTAATCTTAAGTGGAACAATTTCGCAGTCTTGAAAATATTCCAGAAACGATATTCCACTTTCAAACTTAACGCCAGCAATAATTTCAATCAGAAAATATGACATGTTAATTAAACACTGAATGTCTCATTGCAAAATGAAGCGCTTCATTTCATGTTATTCTGCAGAAATCAAGCCAAGTGTGATTGTGTTGAGATGAACAATTCTCAAGACATGTGTGTTCTGGTATTGTTAGATATTAGATGGCTGAACTCAAGCATGTGCTAATGGCCATTAAGACTTGTAATAATAATGATATTTTACTTCAATTATAACTGGCCGATGACCAAATAATAACATGTTTCTCATATGTAGTTTGATTGAAATTATTGAGAGCCTGATATCACTGGGAAATATTTATCAAGTTACACTTTCATAAATTACACCTTTCTCGTTGGATCCTACTTGTTTTAATTCCTGATCAAATTCACACAGGTTAAAGTGGGCTATATCCTCTGACTCACAGTACAGTGACACAGAGCAGGTCCCAGTTTCCCAGTGGCTGGGAGTTGTAGTGGCAGTGCCTTCTGTTGAATCAGTGGAGCATGTAAAGCTTTCTCCCCCAGGTTACAGGCACAGAAGAATGTCAGAGAGGACGTGTTTGTTCTGTATGGCCACATGGTGCCACAGGAGAGGCGTCTTCTTTCCGGGGATTGGGTCAGCATGTGGAACAAACTAACAGCGAGGAGCCGTTGAGCATTACTGCAACCGGCCAACCACAACAGGACTGCCTGGGTGTTCACTCTGCACACACCGTTCAACGGGAGATGTGATTGCACCGAGTCATTTCTCCCCACGTTTCACTCAAGCCGAGTTGACTGTGAGGTTTCCAACTGAACATAAAAGGACAGTGGAGGAGCAGGCTGTACCTAGGAAAAACTCAGATTTCTGAGGGCACTCTTACACAAATTGGACCAGTATAAACTCTATAGTAGGGGTTTCTTTTGGTAGGAGAGAGTCTATTAGGAGTGACAATGCTACAGGGAAGAGGTGCAGAATGAGATATTTTCTTCATTGTAGCCCAGCACAGCTCCACCTGCCTGGAAAGCCATGGTCAGACAAGATTACTCGCTGTAAATGAGAAGGAGACTTGCATTTATGGCTAACATCTTTGCTGTGGCCACAGTGTGACACCAAAGTTATTTTAGTGTCAGTAGGACATACTGATTGACAGCTTCGACATGTTGAATTATAACATTGAGGCCTATTAGACTCCTAGTGGCAGAATCGAGAGATTAATATGACCCCTTAAACTCCTTAAAATTACATATGCATACAGTACATTGTCATTCAAAATGGCCCTATAATGGTTTAAAGTTAACTCCTACTACCAACTTTATCCTTTTGTCCCTTGAGGGGCATAACTCTTCTATTCCTGTCCTGGGCTGTGGAATGGGGCTCTAACGGGAGGCGGTGGACTAGTTGCAGAAACTTGGACCATGGGCAGAAAAGGTCTCTGGTTCGTCTCTGGTTTGACTCCACGGAGAAACAACAAAAAGACGAACCTGGATTGATCTGTCCAAAAATCCAAGAGGATTCTCCCTACCCTGTCTAGTGCCCCTGAGCAAGGCACCTTACTCCCCCAACATCTGCTCCTCGAGCGCCGTACATGGTCGCTCACTGCTCTGTGTGTCCTGCACCGGATGGGTCAAAAGCAGAGGTTAAATTTCCCTACCTGCATGAGTGTGCCTGTGCATGTCTGTGTTTGGGATTAATAAATGCATCTAAATCTTAATCTTAATATAACCAGTTCCCCACCATATTGTTTTGGGCTGATCTTTTTAGCATTTTCCAGGTGCTGTCCATCTTAGGGCAATCTTTGGTGAGCAGATGTGGTCACTACTGAAAACCCGTCCAAGCCATTGTATTTGCTGACGTCTGATCTTCTTGTAAAGTTTCATAATTTGAGATCTTTTTTAAACCAGAATAAAGAGGCATGGTTAGCAAGACATTGTTTAAGTTAATGTTAAGGTCAGTGTCATCTACACCTCCCTTCATGTGACTGGGACCCATTAATAAACAAGGAAGCAGTGCCTCCACATAAGGGTAAAAAAGAACAATGGGAGGAGCAGACTATTTAAAGGGGTTTCTAGGTAGGAAACTCAAGTACACAAGTATGTAGCAGTACTTCAAAGACAGGAAGTGTTAGTGATGTACAAAATAAAATGATGAAATTGAATTAGCAAAAAGTTGTAGTTGTTGCCATGGCTTTCTTACATTGACACAATTTGAGCCCTAGTTGTCTATACATTCGGGTTATACATAATTTAATTCATGTATTTAACCCTATTGTAAAATACATGTATATAGGATGGATTCTCTCATCAGTGACCTCTGATGATACAAGCAAGACAAAGACATATTCTTCCACTCGTGTAGCGATGCACAAAGTCCCTGGATAACATTATAGGTCACGCTGTCCCTTGTGATCCTTTTTTATTGATTGTGCTGTATTAGACACCTATTGCTACAGTTTTTCCGGTGAGGAGGATTAGGGCAAATTTCACTCTTAGCTCACATACACAATCTGCACAGTCATGGGACTGTGGACTCTGTGGGCGTCTGGGCTCAAACATCCCTTCATCCATGACCCGAGAACAACCCTCCACTTTCCACCTTGATCCATGCAGTGAGCAAGGGGGCCAGACAGTCAAGCCAAGCAGTCCTTGCATCTTTTCGTTATTTTTTATTGTGAAAAGAAACTGAAAAAAAGAAACAGTTCAATAGCTCTCTCATAGGGGTATTATCCCTTGGCAATCTCATGATTTGATTCAGAAGTATTTCTCGATTCAAAATGATTCTTGATTCAATAACAACTATATATATTGTACGACAAAATGTGTTTTGGCACAAATTGTTCTCTGACCTTGTGCAAAAAAACTGTCGGAGAACAGTTTGTGTGGCAGGGCGATTATAGCGAGAAGACAATGTTCCAAAATGTTTCTTCACCTGACCATGAGTTGGTTTGTAAAATGCTACAAAACTGGGTCTAAGCTCCATATATTATGAAAGTATTCCTTCAAATAATCAAACTATTGCAACTGTTTGTCTGGATCTGTAGCTTTGGTTGGAACTACTGGGTCTTGCTGGTATAAGCATATGCATGCAATCTGTTGATAATCACCAATTTGTAATAACAGCCTTATTATTTGATATTTCTTAATCAATGCGATTATTTGTCTGTTTACTTTTTTAATTTGTTATCTTAAATCAGGACCGTACTACTTTTTCTTTCGAGAAAACAATGGCCGTGTTTGAAATCACCAATTTACCAATCTCATTTACTACCCTCTGCTCACTATATAGAGACCTCTTTGTAGAGGACAGATCATCAGCAAAAGAGAAAAGAGGTTTTGGACACGTATCTGCTAATTTTCCATTCTCTTGTAACCAAGTTTTTTTTTCTTTTGCAGGATTATGACATACAAAACCAACAACGTCAGCTGGTGGAAAGTCCCGGGACACATTCAAATTGTTTATATTACACTATAGAATAGATTATTTTATATAAAAAGAATTTTGCCCCAACTTACAGATTTGTCTTGTGTTGCTCATTTAAAAAAACCTGCGCCATCAGAAATATTGGGGTTGTGCGCTAAAACAGACTGGTCTTTGAAAATGGCAGCAGATATTAACATGTCTGTTTTCATTATTCCAATAATTCAGGTATTTCTGAGTAGAATAAGAAGGACTCGAATCACCATAGAGATGAGGGTGGGACTTTCTTCCCTCTCTACTCATGTCTTTCCACCATTTTGCATCCTATCAACCCTCGCTAGCAAAATGCATGTAGGTCTATATCGCTCGAATAGTCAGTAGTAAACTACTATTCATGATGTATTGCAGGATACAACTATATCCACTATACAGGGTAGAGAAAATGTACCAAACATTTGGACAGCACTACAAAATGGACTATATGGTGATTAGTGATTGATTTCGTACACAATAATAAGAATAATCCTTACAATTTCAATAGGGCCTCTCACCAGTCGGTGCTCGGGCCCTAACTACAATATTCAGGAGTAGGTGTTTATACAAATTCTGCTGCTTTTATTTACCAAGGGAAAGTCTTTTGGCTTTCCCATTAAAACGTTTTCGGAGGTAATTTTCAAACTTGTAAAATCCCACCCAGACACATTTGCCCCCCCCAAATATAGTCTAATCATATACCTTATTAAATTCCCAAAGGAAACAATATCTAAATTACCAATTTCTCATTTTAATAGTAATTGCTGGTATTCCAATGCCCCTTTTGTTGTTTATTGGTGTATTGTTCCTCTCTTGCAGACAAGTAGAGTCATCAGACATGACCTTGAGTGTAGCTAGAACAGGTTTTGATACCACTCTGGCATCAATAACGTATGTCTGTTTGGTGTTTAACTTTTAATCGCAGACGCAGTTACTTTTCTGTCTGCAGTCTGACTTTTTCTCTGCTGGGGAAAAAAAAAGAAGAAAATGCTGCACTGTTCCTTGCTGACTGAAACAGATACAGCAGAGACTAGGCTTTTCTCTGGGGATCGTCTAAAGCCATTCTGGGACACACTTGATATCATGACTTGAAGTAGAAGTAGGTGAGGGAATGTGGCTCCACCCGAAAAACGGTAAATTGCAACATTTCATCGTTCCTGGGAAACACTGAACATGAAAAACTGATAGTATCTGACAGTGGTAGAGTATCCGCAGGTGGATTCCTTTCACCTCAGTGTCAGTAATGCATGGCATTAACCTGCATCTAAGGTTTTTTCTTATGTGGATATAAATCTACAGAGACCACAATTCATCTTCAAGCATCTGAAGATCATTTCTGCAAGAGTTCCAAGTCATGCCTGACTCCTGCAGTGATGAAGCCATTCCCATTAACCTAATTACGACTCAAACAGCAAATTAACATTAACATTCTCTTAAGCGTTTTAGAAGGGCTTGTGTCACATTTGAGGGCTCTGTGATATTATTGGTCATAATGTGGTGATATCTACCTCTGTCTCAAGGAGGACCCAGCTACCCCTAGTGTGCTTCTCCATCCGTTTCCTCTCAAGGACTCGTTGAAATAGAGTGAAGCACCTCAGCCCCTCTGAGCTAATGGACCTTGAATGTGGAACGTTCCAAAAGAGTGCGCTCCTCACTCTGGAGCGTGGCAGGCCCTGATTACAGAGGTGACAGCCTGGACATCCAGAAGAATTACTGAGATTGTTCTGCTGGAGTCAAAGGAAAGGGGAGGCCCTGCGGGATAAATCACTCTTTATCTAATCTATCAGATGATTCCATAGTGCGTATAGCAATAACAGTTTCTCCTTGAGGCCCTTGAGTAATGTCTGATGCACTAACACATCACTTAGTACATATTTTTAGTATAAAATGCAGTTCAGTGTGTGGGAAGAAAAAAAAAACGGCTTAAGAGCTCCATCCCCTCCACCAGCTTTCTAATGGATCCAAACGAGCCTTGATTCTGTCAATTACCGGGAATAGTTCACTGGCTTCTCCTGCTACCTGCTTCGCTTGAGTTGCCAATATTAGCTACTGGTGAAAGAGGAAGTGAATGCTTACAATTGTGGAAAAATACATTTTTTAAAATTACTTCACAGGCTCGCATTTGTCATTAGCAGGTACTTCTAAATGTGCTTCCCTGCAGTTCATTCTCTTTGCTTCCACTTAGACATCGGAGGTACAATAGAGAAAGGGAACATATTTAGTGTCAGCAGCAGTTAGAGCATCAGAACGATATAAACAGTTTGAATTCATCACAAACTAAGTTCCGTTACTGAGGTGTGCGAGGCAGAAAAATGGAAGGAAGTGTTCACTGAAACGAAAGAGCAGCCGGATACAAATCATTTATAGTTTAATGTGATTTGAGGAGTTTCCAGGATAATTTGGGTTTATAAAAGAAGAAGAAATACCTCTTTGATGTGCATTGATTCTGCAATACAAACATTAAGTCTATTGCCAATTCTCAGGGACAATGTCGGAAGTGGTTTGCTCCTCCTATTAAACAGTGGTATATATATAGTGGTACATAGTTTGTGTCACAACAAACACACTCAATTAAAGATTTCATTTTTCATAAATAAGTCTATTGCTGAACTTAAGTGTTGTAGTTCAGTTAAGTTTGAGTCTAAACTCTATAACCACACCACAAGTTATTTGCCAGTGACTGCTATCTAACCTTATCCATGCTGTGGTTGTCCTAATATTGTAAAATACATTTTTTTTTTGAACTTCCAGAAGATTGCAAAATTGTCCAATAATGAAGTTCTTATCTTTTTATTGAGGGTAACCACAATCTTTTTTTATCTTTCCTAAATAAACAACATATACAAATCTGAACAATAAAAAAAAAAACCAAAGCCCTTTTCCGAGACATGTCAATTATTAATGCTCTTGTCTGATGTTATAGAGTTCAATGTGAAAAAAAAAAACTGAACATTCTGATACTCAATAGTTATTTGAACCACTTTATTTGGAGGTCATCCATGAACACCAGAGAGACCTTATAGGATTTAACTCTCTAAGACCCTCCAATCAGCCAAGAGCAAACTTCCCCAAAAACATTTAGTAAGAAAATGCCTTTTAATACCTTTTAGAAAGAATCCTTCATCAGAAAGAGTGACGTGCAATAGATTTAGTTTGTACAGAACATAACACGAAAAGTGAATTTACATCATGGAGAGTCAAAAGTACAAAATTATCAATCTGATGTGAGATTAAATCAAACAGATGCCGGGTATCACCAAACCGACAGAAACTGATCCACACATCCTCTTTCTACCATGAAGACCTGGAAAGATGGTTGATCCCCATTTCCCCCATTCCTTATACAAAAGTCTCCTTGTGCAAGATACTGAGCACGTGACGGCTGTGCCAGCAGTTTGTGATGGAGAAAGGGCAGCACATAGAAGCTTGTAGGAATATATTTGTGAGTGGCAAAAAAAATGTACTGTAAAGTGCTTTGAGTGGTCATCAAGACTAGAAAAATACAGACCATATACCGTTTGCCAAACATATTGGATTTAAACAACCCCTTTCTAATCCCATCTACTACAACATCCACTCACCCTATTGCACACACATTCAACCAGCGCTTCCTTATTGGGCAATTCGGGGTACAATGGGTTGCCTAAGGGAAGTTCAACATGTAGACCAGAAGAGCCAGGGATTAAACCACCTTCTGATAGGTGAACGACCCACTCTTCCTCCTGAGCCACAAGAGGTACACCTAAGCACTTCACGCACTTAGTAAGGAAACACACAGACAAGAGAGAAACGGGGGAGGCTGGGACTCCTGCAGGATGAAGATCTAGATCCAAAACATCTGGAATGAGGCGCAGACAGCTGTGAAAGGGAGAAAGTCATAGAACAGCCGATAGTCCAGCAAGAGAGTTGGAGAGAGAGAGACAGAGAGAAAGAGAGAGAATGCACATGTGCTTGGGGGAATAAACAAACAGAGGTTTAAAGGGATGCATCGGCTATCAGACAGTTTACAGTAATCTCTGTCGGCAGGACAGCATGGATGCTGCTTAACACACTAAGTTAAATGCATTCATTGAGACTGAGACTGCTCCTCTGGAGGGAGAACGGTAACAGGTACAAGGCCTGAATCAATCACAGAAAAGCCACTAACTGAGAGTAAAGGCATGAAGATTAGTTTTAAGTTGGATTTAGATGCCTCAGTGTCAGACAGTCTGATGTCAGGACCAAGATTATTCCAAGGGGTATGATAGGAAAAGCACTGCAGCCTGCAGACTTCATTTTAACTCTGGGCTCTGTATTGTGAGAGCGAAGATCACAAGATGCAATATAACACCCGGGACACACCGGAGGCAGGAGCACCGCGAAGTGCCAAATCTTGTGCGAGCAGCCGTCTGGCTGTCCACACCGGAAGCACATTTCTCCACACCGGTCAGCCCAGGATTCTGCCTCTTCTGCTACTTTGTTATCACACATATAGCTGATATTTGTCATGGGTAAGTAATAACTTAATGTAGGGGTAAATGTTGATGGTCTTCACAAGTGACTGACCTACTCAAGCCTATATGCCTATAAATTTGTGTTTCATTAGAAGCATCTCAAAGTGTGATCCAACACGAAAAGGGATCCGGTTAACAGAAGCTAAAATTTGTGTACTCTGGTCAATACTTATGGAATTATTTCAAATTCTAGCTATGGGCAAACCTGAAAACAGCACAGCTATAGCCATTGTAAAGAGGAAGGGATCCACATCCCACTGGATACAGGAATTGCTTCAGATGTCTAAATCATAGCTATTATGTCTGCATGTAAACATTCGTAATATTGTAAAATGCAGAATTTAACTGTACAACAGCTGTTAGCAAAGACAACCTGTCAGCTTGTAACTCATCATCAATCATCTATGATGTGTTCAACACATCATAGCTGAGACTACTGCCGGTTGTTTTATTGTGGAAGGGGATCATGAAGAATCAGCAAAGACTACGTTGTGACCGCTGTCAGTATACGCCATTGTTTCCAAATATCTCTGTTTCATCCCTTCCAGACTAAAATGTTGACCGGTGTTCAAACTAATATGCGGCCAGCAGCATTGGAAAAGTTCTCTGTTTTATTGGCTCTTAAACTCTGGGGTAGTGTGGACATCAGGCGTGTCAGTAGCAGAGTTTATACGTTTTCAAACAAAAACGTAGTTGTGTGGATGTAGCCCAAATGTAACTTGATGGATACTTGTTGTACTTTGAGGAATCACAATATAATGTAATGTTACCTGTATAAACTGTGTCTTAGTGATAATATGAGAAGGGTCATCGGGTTTAACACATCATTTACATCAAAGCTGAGTATAATTAGCACAGCAGGAGAGTTGATCATGTGATACCCCTCAATTAAGAGCACTAATTAAGTACAATGTTATTTTCACCACTAGGAATTTCATAAAATCCCATGTACTGGTGTTTTTTGGGGCCATTCTCACCCACAGGAATAGCTGTGTGAAATGGCAACAGAATTTTTTTTCTTTGAGATATATCAGTAACTGAGTCGGTATCAGGATGCAGGGTTTCCTCCGAGTGGAGCTGAAATGAGCTCTTTGCCGTGTTGTGCCTTGAAGTCTTGAAGGACATGCCGTATAAGCCCTCTGCCTTGTGAGGCAGGTCATGCGTGCGCTGTGATGTACTTTTCATCCCGCTGCTGATGGCAGGGATTACGAATGTCTTTTTTTGTTTGTGACTAGCAGAATGTCATTCTTTTGTTCCCCCTGCCTCCGCCACCAAGACAGCATAGTGCGACAGCGCCTCCCTACCTTATTATTTGAGCAGTCGCCTTTCATTTACCCCGCCACTTCAAAAAGGCAATGCATAGTCAACTCCCTTCCTGAGATGAGGTCAAACGCATACAGAGTGTTGCCCACCACTCTTTTCATTACAACAAATGTCAGTAGTTCTCTTCATCCTTCGCACACTTTTATTACCCTGGTGGAAATGTCAAATGTATTTGCAACAGTCATAACACCAAGATGGCTCAGGAAGCCCCCCTCAGGCTCAGAAAAGTGTGCTCTGAAAAATAAATATACTTTTTGCTCCTTGTGTTACACTGCAGAAAGCCGTATTAGATTTATCTTGAATATTCATGCAATATGCCTAAATGAAAACTAGACATTGAGCTATTACCCCATCTGTACTCCAATATTTCTTCTCCTAATGGGCTGCAGATCCTTTTTCTTTACTTTGATCATCCATTGAACTCCCACTTGCAGGTCATCAAATATGTATACCTCCCCAACTGTGTCATCCCAGCAGTGCCTTTCAATGACACGTTAACATACTGAAGAGGAACATGGCCGAGAGGGATATAATTGTCATGCAGCGACTGCATGGGAACCTTCCAGCTCTTCTCCCAGCTTGGATCCGTCTCAGTGCTGCATAAGCGCTTGGCGAGGCAAGGCAGCACTTCTCCTCATGCATAACGACAAATCCATGACACTTTTTCTGCAGTTTTGAATGTTGTCACCGCTGTTGCCCACATCTCTGGTGGGGCAGGCAGAGAGGTTATTAATAGAGACGTAGTGGAAGAGCACTGCTCACAAGAATTGAGATTTCCTTGCTGAATTTCTCCATTGGGGCATCATCACCAAGTCATGGGTCATCAAATGCAATAGGAAAACAACAAAAATAAATATGGAACCATGGTTATTTTGTGTAGTTTACATGGCTTCAGGTGCTCAACCAGAATGTCACTCAGTAGAGCGCATATACCTCATTCTTTTTATGAAACCACATTGGAATTTCACTCACTCACAAATATAAATCACCTAACCCCAAACATAAAAAAAAAAAATCATCAAGATCCATGAATTATTCTCTGAGAAATCAACACAAATCTTGAAAAGGTCCTTGAAAGGTTGAAACATTGGGTGGCCATGTTCAACCCATTAAATATTGATTTTGTTCTTATGAATTCTGTAATAAATGTGATGTCAAAATCATCATTTATGTACTTAATCAAAGAACAGTACCCTCAAAAACACATTTAAGTGTACAGTATATCTTTAATGGGCCGTTTCCTCCCTTCCCTAGTGTTTTTAATCTTGTTTCAAAACAACAAACAAACAAATGGACATGGGTGAAAAGTGCATCGCCTGAAAATTTTTCTACTCTATGTGGTTTACAGAAGTAATAAATGCATCACCTACAACTACTACCTTCTGTGGAGCATTCAGCAAACACTCAGGTCCAGAGAAAAATAAAATAATCGGTGTTGGAAGTTGAAATGACAGACATGATCTTCAGAGAGAGGAAAGTAGAAGTAGCTGAGAGAGACGTTATCAGCAGGAGAAACTTTCCTTCCACTTAACGTAGAGTGTCCCGGTGAGTTAGCCTGTAGCAAACGGATTAGCATTCCGAATTTGTTTAAAATACTTCTGCTGCGTGTTGTAATATCTCAAATGTCAGTGAGCAGGATCATTTTTGGTGTTAGGTGAATGTACTGAGGTTGATGACAAGAAGGAGCTCAGATGCTAAATGCTAAATCCTTGACTGCTGCTGTAGCTTCAGTGAATAAAACAAGGTGATTTGTTCTTATTGGAATTGTTCTTTTTTCAAAGCAGCCATTTTGAAAGGAAGTAAACATGGTGTTACTAATCGCAGTGATGAATATTGGCTCTTCGATGGGGCTAAATAGGGAGGCAATACTGTTTGTGTGTGTGTGTGTGTGTGTGTGTGTGTGTGTGTGTGTGTGTGTTTCCTTTCAAAAGTGAGATGCATTAACACAGCTCTCCACACTCATTGTGAAATGTGAATGAAGTTTGCTTTGGAATTGAAAAACAAATTGGGAAAAGAAAGTGGAGCCAGAACTCATAATTGTTTATTAGAGATGCCTTGTAAAGAACTGCAAACTCTCTGTGGAGGTCTTCATATTGTCTGGACACTTCTGTGAGGATGCTCTGTTGGTCCAGGGGGCAGTAGGAAGCAACTCAAATAGAATTTGTGCATTTTTCACCTGCCTGTTCGGAATGGGCTGTGTGCTTGGCCTGATAATGCTGGTTGCATTAACAACTGTAGGAGGGGCAAGGCTTAATGTTATGTTACCAAAACAGCAGCAGTGCAGAGACGCACATGGGCTGACAAAGAAACGTTTAGAAAATCTGCTGAAAGTAACTAGTAACATGATAAACATAGTTTCCATGTGTTAAAAAGTAGGAGTTTTAATGCTGAGCTGTTCTTCTGGTCACCTAGTCAAACCGTCCGGTTCTTTCACTTCAGGTGCTTGTTCAGAGTTGTTGTTCTGCTGTTAAAGACATTTCCAATGTGCAGTAGTAAAAGAGCACTACGTCAGTGGTTTTTTTCAGTGGCAGCATGTTCTCTGCAGAAGTCATGTTTGGACCCATAGATGTTCATCACAGAAAAGGAGTCCCATCCAGGTTTATGTAATCATTTTGGGTTGGGATTGTTTGGTTCTTAACAGATATAACTTTTCTGGTGCCAAAATGTTGCCAGAACTATTACTTTTTATCTGAGAAAAACTAAAACAAAAAACAATGGTGGACAACATGATTTTTTATTGCTAATCCAAATTGGAAGTTAAAATTAAACAAATGAACTGTTAACAGTTTAAAGTACATTCAATTTAAAAATAGTCAAAGAAGTACTTGCAAAACTCTCAAAAAATTTACATACAAAACATAATTAAACCTAATAATACATTTTTCCAAAGTCAGTGTTTGCAGGGTTGATGTTTTGTTGTTCTTTATAGACTGCTATCTACTTATCTCTTGCCCATGCAAACCTACTAGACCCAGTGAATCACAAGAAGCTGTATCAACCAGCCAATACATGTGTACAACATATTTTACAGAATCCGAAATACTGATAACTAAGATACAAAACCCAAGATCAGTGACATTGATTATTCAGGGGAAGATTATCCTTCTCACATTATACAGACGCTGCAAATACAAGTATCTAAAAGTATGGAAAGCACTGTCTGGCATTCGTAGTAAGAGTGAAATGCATCACATTGAAAATGGATCTCTGTACAACTCCCCAGACTGTTCATTATGAAACAATATTCTCATCAATACCCAAGACCAGAATCCCAGGAACAGTCAGTGCAGTGCACAAAGTATTGGGTCCTCTGTGTGCAAGGCAAAAAGTAAGGATGTTTGAGTGGTGTTTAGAAATCGTCTGTATTTTCATATGAGTGAACCCGGTGAGAAATGACAGTGCAGAGTGAAAAAGAGTCGTAGTCACACATGGCTCGCAGATCAGAACATCGGTGCACAGAGCCAAGCTTTGGTGAGCCGGCAGTTGGAGAACGGAGATGCATGGTCTTGTCAGAGTGCACATGGCGATTGTCAGCAGTGACGGATGGAAGAGAGATTGCAAACAGGTGGTTTTGAATGAAGAGGCAGCGTCGATTGTGATCATCATCAGTAATTCTGAACGTCAGCAGAGGAAAAGCCATCAGTGTTTGAGTCCATCATTAGTCAGCGGGTGAGAGGTTCTACTGTAGCGGTAGGTGCTGGCTGGGTCAGCAGTGCATCACACTTTCAGGCAATACATTTGAGGCACAGATCTGCGATGGACATGTGATTTTACTTGTGTGTGACAAGATTGATGTTTTCCAAATGTTAACAGTTTTAGTTGCCTAACATGAACCACACCATGACCACAGCTTACTTGCTTTAACAGCAATATTTGCCCTAACCTTAACAATACCACAGTGCACTGAGGCAGCTCTATTAAATCATTATCGCTAATTCACTCATTTGTGGTTCATTTATTTTTTATTATTTTACGTGATTTTCAATAGAAGAGAGAAGTTGCTCTGCTGTCATGGAAACACGGATGTAAAAATGTAATTTCACTTAAGGCTTCGGTTAAAATTATACCCAACAACATCTCTGTAGCTCACTAATGAACACTCCTGCATAGCATTGGTTTTTATGCAGAGTTTAGTGCTGGAAGAGTTTAGGCACAAACAACAGATAGTGAACACCACACTTCCCAGTCTTGGCAGTTTTGTACCATTTAGCCTGAACAGAGACGTAGGGGGTGGATGGATACACCGCCAACCCCCCCTGTGGTTGTTCTCACAACAAAGTGGCAGTTGCAGAAAATGAGCATCAATTATTATTGACAGAGAGGCATTTATTCTTTGTTGTATGTGATTAACTGATGAAGCCAAGTTTCTAATGTTTTTTTTTTCATTTTAAAACTTTATTTCAAAATAGGAACTATGCTAAGCTCTGCATTTCACTCTTGAAAACACAAAGTGATTGATCTGAAAGCTCAATGGACTTGTGCCATTAAAGGAGTTATTTTAAATCAAATGAACAGATGAACTAACTTTGACCAGACTTTACCTGCCAGGTGTTCAAGCAGCAGCCTGAGCAGATACATAGATACTCTGCCGAGAGGTCAGAACCTGAACGCACACACTTTAGTGATTATAGAAGAAAAATGGCCATAACATTGTCTTTTTTAATAACCGCTAGCAGACTGAGATAACACAGACAACGGCTCTGAGTGGAACTTACGTTCTGACACATGCACTCTGCAGTGCAAATCACTGGCTCGCATGTGTTTGCATAGGTTGTATGAATACTTTATCTCCTTTGCCCTGATTACACATGGACTGATCTTCCACAGTGTTCTCACTGAAACCTTGAATTGTTGTCATGCCAAACTGAACTTATTTCTAATCACCGAATCTGAAAGAAAATATTAACTGGATTTTCAGCAGAAAGGTTGTGGCACACGTCAAGATGATGATCACTACTTATTAATAGTAAAGTAGATATTCGTGGCTTCCATATTAGGGATTACGGGAGGTGAAATCCTTTGTTCATATTCTTTGTTTGGAAGCCTTGTTTATTTCATGTAGCTATGCACTGCTCAGTGGTCTCCGTGTTTCGTAAGGGCGACCCGCTGTGGGAAGCCTAACTCTGCTGTCAGAGTCCCACATTATTCATTTAAACTGGGGTGAATCCAGTCCAGTTTATAGTGAAACAGTTTCATAATGACTAGAAATACTTTTACACTTTTCTTGTTAGCGTATCAGATCTCTAACTCTGTGTTCGTTACTGTGGTTTTTATGTGTGTAGCGCATTTAGATGTCTCTGTTTACCGGTCAATTTCAGCATGTGATAATACTTTGCTCCGGGTTTTGTTTATTCGGATCCTCTTTGTTTTTCAGTTTTTCTCATGTGGTCAGAGCTGAACTCTATTCCCTAATCAGCACGTTTGTGTATTTTTTGGGGTATAGTTTTTTTGCTCCTTTTCAAAGAGACTCGCTTTTAGTTGTTTATTTTATTTTTGTAAATAAACATGATTAACCCTAACCCTAACCCTAACCCTTTAAAATATCAGGTCATAATTTTGTTACTCCCCTCTCATCCCCTATATTTTATGTGTGGTATGTAATAATTTACTAGACTGTTTATTATAAATTTGAGAGGTGAGGGTGTTTCCACACCAAAACCAACCCGCTTCAGATTTAATTTGGCATCTGACCGAGACCCCCCCCCCCCCCTTCCTGAAAGTGTCTCAGTCCACACCCGAGTGTGATTACTTTGTTCACACCTGCCTAAATGAATTGTTCCTGGGGGGGAACTAACCAAGCAATCCAATTTAACCTTGTGACACCAGAGAAGTGCATCAGCACCTGCTGTCACTCAGCAGAGTTTGACATTATCAGTTTGTTTCAGCAGACAGGTACCGTGATAATGTTTATCCTCTATAAATAATATTTGCAGACTCATCATTCAAATATTGTTATATTAACTGGGCTGACACAATCTGTTCTTTGAATAGAGCATCGCCAAGTCTCCATCTGTGTCCTTAAGTTAGCAGGCAGGAGACAGGAATGACCTATCCTCCTGCTAGGTCTCTGTCGGTCCCCAGATAATGCAAGTGTTTCATCAGAGTGGTCAGCTCAGTGTCTCTAATCCCCGCAGTGAGTGGGAGAGGCTAACGCAGCTAACTCTGTGATCCAAGATTACTGCAGGCTGTGGGCATCGCAGCCTCCCTGTAAGCCCTGATCCCTTCCTCCCCTAAGGACAGAGCCAGGCCCGTCTGTGGAGCTTGCTGCTGGTCAGCCGGCACAGGTAATCAACCGGGAGCGCCGAAGTGATGCTCCTAAGCTGAGTGATCATGCAACCAGAAGAATGGTAGAGTAGGGCTGGGCATTTAACCAACATTTTTCTAGAAAATGACATTGATATTAACCTTTAACCGACTTCATCTCGCTCATGTCGGTTAATGCTTTCCCCAAAGTGCGGGTTTCCACTATGTTCATTTTGCAGTGGCGGCCCTGGTACCTTGTACTGGGCGGCCACATGTCCTCCCTCCTCACTCCTCCTCTGACCTGCACTCTTTTTATACTTTAACAATAAACTACAACACGAATCAGCAGTTATTAGGACACGTACAGGACTTGAAGTTTGTTTGATTCACTCCAGAGTTTATTTGACACATCTCAACACATTGAAAATAACGTAAATAAAGTAAATGTGATCGTTTTTGTGAAAAGAGACAGAGATAAATGGTTTTGTATTTATATAGCCCTTTTCTAGTCTTGATGACCACTCAATGCGCTTTACAGTACAGTTTTACATTCACCCATTCACACAGTGCATCTATTCACAGCACTTTGTTATTCTATGGGGGGCCATTCGGGGTTCAGCATCTTGCCCAAGGACACTTCGGCATGCAGATGGGTCGGACTGGGAGTCGAACTGCCGACCTTCTGGTTGGAGAACGACCACTCTACCCCTCAGCCACAGCCGCCCTAAGATGAACACACACACAGGCCTGTAATAGCTGACCATATAGGTCATGTGTTCGTGCCCTGAATTTCCACCCATAGGAGTGTACTAAAGGCCTCCATCACCATGGCTACACAAATAAACAAACGGTTAAGATGTCGAATGGCCTTTATTAAAAAAAAAAACTACTCTATGGTCCACTGTTGTCAAACCATCCATCTACCACAGCCCTTCCTCCTCCTAAAGCTGACCTGGACGCTCAACATATTATCAACAAGGGGACATACTGTAACCTAACTTCCTGCTTTAAGTTAGTAGGGATACATAACCTCTTTATAACAACATAACACCTTGTCACTCAAACAAATCAAAGAAGAGAGGAAAATACAAACAGAAAATCCATTTTAAACATAATATTTATTAAGATTCATCTTCTTTTTTATTTGACAGATTTGATCTTTCTAAATCTAAAATTGAATGTTTACCTCCATTAAGTAACAACATCACATGAAGGTTGAAGAGGTCTGACCCAGACAGAAGCATAACAAGTTGCAGACAAACAAAGCATTGCAAAAAGCAGAAAATAATACTGAGATGAGCTAAATGAGATATAAACAGTCACATCAGACAAATTGTGCTTTTCACATTTTGTAGAATATTCCATCTGGCTAGAAAAAAATTTCAATAACCTTTTAACTCTGGCAGAATATATTTGTTTTAATGGACCTCAAAACCCTGACCAATAAAATGGGCTCAGAGAGGAGGCATTTGATATTTTTTCTTTAAAGTATTGGTGGTGAATGACATGAATTAATTACATTCATTACAATGAAAGCAGTGCAATAAAAAACATTAACATTAAAAAAGAGGAAACATTTTAAAATGATTGAAAAGGAATAGTCCTTGTTCTTAACATTGATATCGGAGCTGGGGAAATTGTTTTTCCCCCTGGATGAAACAATCTGGCCTCTTTTTGAAGAAGGAAAAAAAACGTGGTGATGGGTCAAAAATGTCGAGCTCTTGCTTTTTTCTACCATAAGAAGTGAATATTGGCTCAGATGTGGGAAACTCCTATGATAACAGTTATAAAATGTTCACATGGGAACAATTAGGATTTTGCTAACCCGGCACAGCACCAACATCAAACCTCATCCAACAGGGTGCAAGATTAAGGTCAGAACTAATTAGCTCACCAGGCTTATTTTATGATGAATTGAACAATTGCTCACTTCACTTCCATATATTCACTTTGCTTTATTTCATCTTGTATTGCTGAAATTTAGTTCCTAGAATGCAGAGAAGGCCCCATGAACGTCAGGAAACAGACTGGGCCTTTGTAATTGTAGGAGAACATGTTATAGATTTGGTTTCTCTCGGGTTTCCAGGTAATATAGGTAGAAATGGCCTTGCTGTGTGATGTTTCCCACCTGGGGGAGTGTGTTATTTATGTATGTATAATGGGTTTGATTTTTTTTCTTGAGAAACTCATAGTTAAAATGAGACCATTTGGGAAATTGCTGCAACTGAAACTTGTACTCCCAGAATAGCAGATAAAGCTGCTCGGGTCCACTTTTTCCGCCATTGAATTGCCCAGGATGCTGAAATAAATCAAAGTGTTTGCTGTGAGGATAAATGAAGGGGAAGGAGAACAAAGTGGCTGTAACAGTGCACACTGTTCTTCTTCTTCTTTGCTCCTGGGCTGCGTCGCACTTCTCATCCTCACCATGTGATAGGAAAGAAATAGTCTGCAGCTGCTGAGTCCTCTCATTTGAAAGTGTGTTTTCAAACACACACTCACTTGTATATATTATGTATAATGCCAATGCCTTTCCTCTGTTCCATGTGACAGAGAGCAGTGGAAATAACAGTTTGAGGTGAGATAATCACGTGGAAACAGCAGCACAGGGACCTAACTCGCTCTACTCCCAGGGGCTACCCTCCCCCCAGTCTAGAAATGGAAACATCCCAGCAGACTCTTGGGAAGCACATCTGAAATTCATCCATCAGTTCTCTCTGGTGTATATATATATATCCATGTGGAGCAGTCACACACAGGTTTGTCCTATAATACGTGGCTCACCGATGGGAATGGATGGGCGCGATTCAAGTAGGTGGTAAAGTGCTGTAAGCCCAAAAAACGTGTGCTCTGTTTACGGCCCCATTTCCCCAAATAAAACAATCAGCGAAATATTAAGCTCGCTGATCCACATTTAGGGAGCTGGGATCCTTCTTCCAACATGGCCTCCCTGTAAATAGGTCTCCTGCAGAGGGATGGATAACACAGGCAGACACGCTGGCCTGCTTTGGATGCAGCAGGAAGCAGGCTCACTCTGTGAAAGTGATACTTTGACATTTTGGCTTCATTCTTCCTGAGCAAGCTTTTGTAAACAGGATGGGAAGAACATCAGTCTGCCTATGTGTGCGTGAGGCAGACAGACAATGTTAACGACGCAGGTTTTGCATAGCTGAGAGGCATCTACACAAATCCCTTTCAAGTACGACAAGTGCCAAGAAAAGAAACGTATCAGGGTAAATATCAGAAATGTCAAGGTCTCCACTTCTTCGTAGCATTTCAATTGTTTAACCTATTATTGCTGCATTAAAACCAGACAGACCTGTAAAACAAATCATCACACAAACATTATTGTGCATGATTTATTGGTGTGAAAGAATGAATAATTGAATAAAAATCTGTATCTGTTTCTTCTAATAGTAAAACATATGCATCCCGAGCAGCACAGCCTTTGTGAACAGACGGATTTGGATTACTTTGAACTTTCATTCTCATGGTGTCACAGGAACTTTATTTGGTCACAAAGGTAACATTTCTTTAACCTCTACTCAAACGCATGACTGGATGTGTGAGTGTGCCTTGTGGAAAGTCTTACTTTTCATGTCAGCACCCATGTTATGAGGTAAGAGCAGCCACACTGCCCACGTGTGTCAGGCAATTCTCACACGTGTTTCAAAGATAGTGTCCTGACCTTTAGTTGAGTATGTTGGCTACTTGGAAAAACAGTAGTTATACCACTAACCCTGTATTGCAGCTCTGCAGCAGACACGCTCCCTGTGTGAACAACATAAGCCTGCAAGTCACAGCAGATCACGATGCACACGCACCCGGTGCAACCCAGGTGTACAAACTGCTTACTCCTACATTACAGAGCTATAAAACATTTATTAAATGCCTGCACACTGCATTTAAAGCTTGCATCGATTAAACCCCTGAAGCTGCATCTCTTTCCTCTCACAGTTAGAATATGTTATTCCATATAGAATCCCTTCATGGTCTTAAAATGACTAACTCTACCCCTTTGCCTCGTTCAGTATTCATTAATCTAATCTCACACAGCTATTTGCCGCTCAGCTGCAGCTTTGACTCTGCTCATCAGACACAACATCTTCTGCTTGTTTTCTGATTTGCAAGTGTATGCTACAGGTTGATAATTAGTAACATAGGAGTAATCCAGGCAGACATGTTGGAACCATACACTGACTCTGGTGATAAAGAAGAGTGAATTGTACATGTCAAAATAATAAAAATAATAATGTATTCAATGTATCATTTCTTTAAAACGTTACCAGATGACATGAGCTATTGCTTTGATTCCGTAACAGATTTCTTCGCTAACTCCATTGCAGCACGAATGAATTGAAATACATTTGGTGGAAATTATTGGGCTTATTTTTATGTTGGGAATTGACCGACAAAAAATGATTTGGATGAAAATAACAATGAGGACAGCTTCCACATGCCTGCTGAGCCTAGAGCATTTTTGCAAGTACGAGGTAAAGTTTGACCTGATTATAAATCATCTCTCCTCCTTTGGTCATCAGTGCTTTTTAAAACTGATAATGTTGACAGATGTGCTTGTTGTATAGCCATATCCACTTTCCACGGCTAAGGGAATGAATTACAATAGAAGCCAAAGTTCTCCAATATATTTTGTTCCATGTTTCTTTCTGCTTCAAAGGGTTTTCAGAAAAGCCTCTGGTTTTAAGAAGTTATCTTGGCCCACTACATTATGAGCTGTGGATGCCATACTGTGATCCATTTTCACATTAGAATGCATTGAACAAAAACTTTAATTTTGGGAAATAAATTTGAGTTTGTGATAGTTCGATGAGACAATCTATATTAACTTTTATGTTCAGCTTCAGCATGTTTGTTGTTCAGTTTTTTCCCAGTTTAAGTTTTGCACCTTGTGGAAAGTGTGATTATGGGGGAGAGCGTGGCCTAGGGGATAGAGCGGGTGCTCTGCAACAAGAAGGTTGCCGGTTCGAATCTCACTCTATCCCATCTGCATGCCTAAGTGTCCTTGGCAAGATACTGAACCCCTAGATGGCCCCTCATAAAATGATGAGTGTTCTAAAAATGTAAGTCGCTTTGGATAAAAGCGTCAGCTAAATGACATGTAATGTAATTTGACCGATTTTCAATCAATCAAATTTTATTTGTATAGCCCATATTCACAAATTACAATTCATCTCATAGAGCTTTAACAGGGTGTGACATCCTCTGTCCTTAACCCCCAGCAAGAGTAAGGAAAAACTACAAAAAACCCTTTTAACAGGGTAAAAATATGTAGAAACCTCAGAGAGAGCCACATGTGAGGGATCCCTCTCCCAGGACGGACAGAAGTGCAATAGAGTGCCACGTGCAGGAGAACATCATCAATAATCAAAGTCTCTAGCAGCATTGATGAAGCACAGTCCATGCTCAGCAACCATCTAGACCACGATCCACCATCCAGACCAGACGCCACTTCAGTCCTCAGTCACCGTCCACCGCCGCCCACCAGGAGGACCCATCACAAGCCACCACTGCGGTCCTGGTCCACCGCCCGTGCCCAATGGAAACGCGACACAGGGTCCGCCACTAGCACCACGATCAGCCCACATGACTCAGAATCCGCCACACTGGATCCAACACCGCGACCCCCGGTGCGCGATCCACAAACCGCAATCCATGGTGCGGCCACAGAGGCCCTGGATCTGCGGGTGATAAAGCAAAGGGATTCCGGGGAAGGGGGATAGGGATGGACAAGAGGAAGGAGAAGCTGGAAAGAGAAGCTCCGTGTGTCATGTGTCATAAAATAGAACAAGTAACGTTCTGGCGCACTAATTAGCTCTAACTATAAGCTTTATCAAAAAGGAATGTTTTGAGCCTACTTTTAAACAAACAGATGGTGACTGCCTCCCGAACTGAAAGTGGTAGATTATTCCACAGCCGAGGGGCTTGATGGCTAAAAGCTCTGGCTCCTACTCTACTTTTAGAGAATTTAGGGACGACAAGTAGGCTTGAATTCTGGGAGCGGAGTGCTCTAGTGGGTTTATAAGGTATTAACAGCTCTTTAAGGTATAAAGGCGCTATATTATTAAGGGCCTTGAAGGTGAGGAGGAGAATTTTAAATTCTATTCTAGATTTAACTGGAAGCCAGTGTAGCGATGCTAATATTGGAGAAATGTGCTCTCTTCTCTTTGTTCTCGTCAGGACACGTGCTGCGGCATTTTGGACAAGCTGTAGAGTCTTTAACGACTTCCTGCTGGAGCCTGATAATAATGAATTACAATAGTCCAGTCTCGATGTAACAAAGGCGTGGACTAGTTTTTCTGCATCTTTTTGTGAAAGGACGTGTCTAATTTTTGAAATATTACGCGGAAATATTAGTGGAAAAAAGCGGTCCTAGAAATTTGTTTTAAGTGACTATTAAAGGATAAATCAGGATCGAAGATCACTCCCAAGTTCCTGACTGTTTCATTGGAAGCAAGGGCAATGTCGTCTAGCGCAGCTATATCATTAGATAATGCATCTCTAAGGTGTTTGGGGCCAAGTATTATAACCTCTGTTTTGTCTGAGTTTAATAAGAGAAAATTGCGGGTCATCCAGGTTTTTATGTCCTTGAGACATGCTCGAAGTTTAGTTTATTGATTACTTTGTTCAGGTTTTATTGACAAATATAACTGGGTGTCATCCGCATAGCAGTGGAAATTTACCGAGTGTGTCCTGATAATGTTTCCTAGTGGAAGCATATATAATGACAATAAAATTAACAGAGGAAAACTACTAACCTGCCTATAAAGGTTTTTCTATACGATACGCATGTTTGCTACTGACGCAAGTGTGTCTCACCTGAAGGAGATATAGAGGTAAACAATTTTTTTTTAATTTACCAGTTCTTACCATAGACTCATACATGTCCACCTCTATCTGTTGGCCATAGAGTCCTATACATCCCCACTCCATCCAGGATATCAGTCAGGTCAGAAGCTTTTCTTCCTTGATCAGCCTTTTGAGTGCATATCACACTACATCTAAACAGCACAAGCCACTAGTTGTCAGTTGTTGCCCAACTGTTTGTTGTTAGTACAAAAACACACAGTCATCATCGTTTACCACAGAATTAATTGTGGAGGGAGCTCACCCAGACCAGACACTGACATAAGGCAAAGCAACCAATGCTTCCTCTCTGATCCTGAAGCAGCAGTGCTAAACGTTATGTGATGCATTGTTTGTGAAAATCCTGTCACGTCAACCGCAGTTTGAAAATTGCGTCTGTTCATGTAGTTACAGTACAGAATGTTAGGTTTCAAGAGATTTTAATGTAGAAATAATGAGAAAAATATATATGTACTCGGGGGCCAGGCAGAGAAAGTCTGCAGAAACTGCATCTCTGAAGCCGCTTGTGAGAGAGGAGGGACAAGAGAGGCGATACACATACACATCCTAGCAGTTCAATGTAAGCCACACACCAGGGCGACAAGGGACAGTTTTTAATGACATTTGCCGTGGCTGCAAAGACTTTGGTGTCGTGGGCCGCCACGCAGAAAAAGTTACCAGCAGAAGCACTCATCTATTGTAGAGCAAAAGCAAAATGTTATGTATATTCCATCATTGAGAGCAGTGAGGATCTGAAAGAGAGAGTTTAAGCTCTGATGCAAAGATCAGACATGCAGCAGTTGGAAGGTTTGTCAACTCACCAATGATCTTGAACTGCATTCTAGGCACATGGGCCAGGCCAATTGCCTTATTTAGAGACTAGATAATGACATGGTAGTATGTGGTTTATGTCAGAAGCTATGTGGGAAGAAAGCTAACAAGAGCCGACAGCTTCATCCACTGAAAACCAGAATTTTTGTGGTGACAAGAATGCTAAGAGATGGTTAATGTTTCCATTCAGGATTTTGTTTCCTTGCACTTCTTCCAGCTCTGCTGGTGGTTATGTCAGCATAAATCATCCCTTTCATTTCCGTAAGGGAAAAAAGCACTAAGCAGATGTATGGCATCATAATCCTGTTTTTCTTCTGACCCATCTTTCTCCCCTGAAGCAACATAAATCCGCAACCAGCTGAAAGTTGCAGACATTATCAGATGTTTTTTATGGAAGGGAAACCTCAACATTGCACACATACATGTACTTACCACATATATTCACCTTAAATCTAGATCCAAGTTTCGCATGTAGGACTGGGGCAAACACACAGGAACAACGTGTAGCCAGAAGTCAAGCCGCAATTTACCACATGATCATAAGTACTTACTTGGAAAATTGGGCACTTTCCAGGAAAAGTATATTTGTTGATTGACATAATTGTAAAATTCGTATAAAACCCACAAATCTAACCAAGAATCATGTGTGGGAAATCTGCTGAAATACACTAGTTTTATGACATCTGCAAAGAAACTTAAAATCTGCCATAAAAAGGTATCATACGAGATACCACATACTGCTTTAGCAGGTCTGAGGTCAGGAAGCTTTTCCAAGCTGTCTTGTCATCACCTTTAATTATCATAAAAATTAAGTCATGGTCACAAAGAAACCCTCCTTACTTGACTCAGAGGTAGAGCGTGTGGTACACTATCCAGAGGGTTGGCAGTTCAATCCCAGTGTCCCGTGTGCCGAAGTGTCCTTGGTCAAGATACTGATGTGTGTACTTTAATGCTCATCAGGACTAGAGAAGCACTGTATGAATTCAGAATATGTGTGGAATTAGAAATGAATCCACTGATTACCAATGGATGTTTGTGACTTCATGTTGATTTGGACTGTTTCTATTTTCACCCTCACACAATTTGGCCTTGTGGTTGTATGTGTCTGCGAACCACTCAAGCTTCACAAATCTTTTTATTGATTTTACAACAGTTTTGTGTAGAGTGGGCAGTGACATATCCAAGATGACAGAATGAAATGCTCTTTGACTTGTCAGACAAAACATCACTTTTATTCACTCTATTTGCTCAAAGCACATGCCCTTTGACCTCTCCCCTCTGCAGTCCTGGGTCCTTTCTATTGACCCTGGGAAAATAGACACTAAATGAGAGTCTTGTTCAGGGAGTCACTGAAGAGCGATGGGCTGATAAATGAGAGTACCTGGAAACATGGCTGCAGCCAGCAGAGAGGCATTGAGATAAAATAGACCCATATTCTCTGCGTTGTGTGGATTGTACCTATTATGTATTGAACACGAGTTAAAACAAATGCAGTTAAATGCAGATGAGTGAGTTGTTTTTGTTATAATATAAATACTGTCATTTCACAGAGTGATTATTTCTACTAATAACCAACAGGCTTTGATCACTGGTTGCAGCCAATCAAATGAACAGGGTTTCTCATTTGAAGACTGCTCATTACAGGCTGGCTCCACTGACTACTCGTTATCAGATGTGTCACTGAGCGTATAAAACATGAGCAGACTCTTCAGTGATCTTACACTAAGTCTTCAGGGTTATCGTGTGCTTGAGATTTTTCTACCAGTTTAACAAGGGAGTGCATCATTAATTAATGGTGTGTGGCATCTCGAGAGCAGGAAGGCTTCAATGAAAAATGCCAAGGAGATGCATTATGGGAGGTGTAGTAATGGCCTCTGCCTGTTTGATTTTCACCATTGTAATCTTTCTTACCTGGTGAAGTGAACTGTGAACTCTCCAATCCTGGGTTCAGTTTTTACAGGTCGTTCTACATCTGCCTGTCATGCCTCTATACCCCCTCTTCTCTTTACAGACAGAGTGTTGAACATTGTGCAGGCAGTCTCCTCCCTTCCAAAATGTATTATCAAAATCAAGAGCTGTAAAATAGCTTAGAGCAGGCATCCGAGCGTGTTTATTGTTGATCAGCACTGTCAAGCACTACAGAGAGATGTATTATGAGTCTGTCAAAACGCTCACTTCATAGTCCCACACTATGTCTAAAAGCATGAGTGACTTTGACATTAAATGTCTGGCAATCGTCAAATAAAGCAGAGAGGGACACTGTGCTTGTGTTTACTGATGTCATGACCTCTGGGGATGGGCCCTGAAAGTAAATCATTTTCTCAGCACTTTATTTACCAACTCAGGCCATGTCTAACAAGTTACATACATTGACAGCAAGCGGCTCCATTTAACAGCCCTTCCCCACAGCAGTAGTTAAAGACGGACCACAGACCTCAGAGTGAATGTATGTCTCGCTGTCTTTGTCTTCCTCCACAAATGAACCATGATCTTCAGGGAATACAGATGGGAGGGACTGGGGATTAATATTCAGCCAGTGGCACACTTTGTCTGTCTTGGTTGTTCAAAACATGAGATAATGCAGAGTCAAGTAAAATAATATTTTTCATCAGATAAGGAAAAGAATCCCCGAACAAACCCTTTAATGGGGGAGATCTAAGTGAGGGAAGCTGGGGAAGTCCTTCCATGGTTGACAATGTGCCCATGTGCCAGCTGTGGCTGAGGAGGTAGAGCAGGAGGGTGGTGGTTCGATTCCAGGCATGCTTTGCTCAGGAGGATGTATGAATGTGTGTGAAGCAAAACCAAGCCCCGTATTCTGGGAAAATGAAATGAAACAAACACAGAAGGAGATAGAGAAGAATGACTCCTGGAGGAGGAATATCTAGATCAAAACATCTGGAGTAAGGAACTGAGAGCTAGGGGAGAATGAGTGGGAGGACAGGAAGTAGGATAAAGGGGCGAGGGAGAGAAGAGGGAGACCTAGCTTTAGGAGATTTTATCTCCTTAGAAGCACCTTAAAGCTTGATCCAACATGGACACGGAGTAAGTGAAGGGGAGCTGTGGTCAAAATTTCTGAAAGCAGTTAAAATTCTAGCCACAGCTATTTTGACCTGCATCATTTGAAGACTATGAGTACTTGCATCTGACATTGAGAGGAAAAAACATTTTTTTAAAGAGAAAAACTGAAATTATATATCATATCAATATGTTTGCTGGCAGATTTCCTGTCACAGAGTTACCCAGAATCAGACATTTGTCTATTAACATTTGTCTATTTGTCTATTAACATCCGATCACAAGTGGTCACTACTTTGCTTTGTGATTGCAAATGCGTCCTGAGCCACATATCAAGGACCCCCCCCCAGCTGATGTCTTCTGACCCACTCCAGCTTCATTATGAATCAAATGTATCTTTACAATTCTCAGTGCCCGTTTGGTGATTTGTTGAGGGCCATATACAATGACCACCACACAATATATTCAGATCCTCCTGACTAGGCTTGCCCCCTTTGTCTCTCGCTCTCCCCTTTTCTCGTGGCAAACACACACACACATTGTTGATGGACTCATACTTCAATTGTGTCAAAACAACATAATTTGGTGTTTGCAAACTCAAACGATGTACCTGATTTTTTTTGCATAGAGCGAGGACGTGAGATCCGATCACTAGTAATCACAGGAGAGACATACAGAAAGCATATCAATTTGGATCTCTCAGGACAGATGTTAATACCAGGTCTGAAAAAGGCCTATGTTGTGCAGGAACAATGAATAGCAGCTCTCTATATCAAAATCCAGGAGCAGGAAATCATGTGACATCTGCGGAAATGACTACCCTGACTGCGAATAATAATATAATAATAATGACCAAGAGGTGAAAGACTAGGGACCAAGAACTGAGCCCTAGTGCTCTGTATTTCACATCAGGAAATATGGGACTCTTGAAAAACAGCTGTTCTTTCAGATAAATAAGCCTTAAACCATGTGAGAATCAGAACAGAGATGCTAAATCAGTTCTCTTTCTTAGCATTCGTTTCGATGTCTCACTATGGGATACGCCCCTCGCGCGTATTCACAGAAGCACTTATTCCAATTCGCCAGCCCTGATAGGCTGGCAGTCGTGACGTCCGCGTCAAGGTGCCGCACCTTAAATAAGGTGGACGCGGCGTCACACGTCATTCAAACACCTCTTCTCGCTTCACGAACAAGCAATTTTCTAATCGGCGTTGATGCTAACTAGCTGCTGTCCACAGACCGGAGCTAACACCTCCATCGCCGGACGCTAGTGGAATTAACGTCGATGCGACTGCCTTCACCATAGGTAGTTGCTTCTATTTGATTAGCTAAACGGCACCGGGAGCCTGCGGTCACCACACTGCCTGCCACCGGAGCTAGCTAAAAGCGACTATCACTCCAGATAATTCGCTCCCCTTTAGCACACCAAGCTAAATGGATCAAGCTGCAAAGCTTCCTTCCACCTCGCAACCAGGCGATGCCCATCGCCTGTGCACCTGTGGAAATAAAATATCGAGCATGGACACTCACCAGGTCTGCTCCGCGTGTCTCGGGCTGGAACATGCCCGCGCCGCTGTCAGCAACGCGAGCTCGTGCGCCGACTGCGCCCGCTTCACAGCGAAGAGTCTCCGCCGACGACTAGCACGCCAAGCTAGCGTCTCTGAGAGGGACCCTATCCTTTCCAGTGCCACTACCGAGGAACCCCAACCCGGTGTGGACGAGGAGGACGCTCCCGAATCAGAGATTCGGCGCTGGGGCTCCACGCTGGATTTGCTTGACCCGCTAACGGAGCCTCCCCTCATGTTGGATTATGAGGAGGAGGATGAGTCCGACGGCGGGGATTGTCTGGTGTCGGACGGTGATGACGAGGATTATGAATCCTGCTTTGTCCCACCTTCACAGGCTCTCAGCTCTCCAAGCCCTGCAAAGGGCTCGGTTGGGACGATTACGCCCCAGCCCAGTGGCGATATGCACGATGTGTGTAAACGCGCCGCAGAGAGACTGAAGATTCCATGGCCCGCGGTCGTGGCGGAGGCCCCAAGGTCCCGCTACGAGGGGAAGAAATTACCCCAAGCAAAGAGGGCTGCGAGACAACTTCTCCCGGTGTTCCCGGAACTCCTGGAGGAAGTTACCGCCTCATGGAAACATAACCCTTACTCCAGCAAAACCACCATTCAAGGTGCGTCTTCCTTGGATATTGAGGGAATGGATAAGCATGCCATGGCCCGCATGCCTCCCATGGAGCCCCTGGTGGCAGCACACCTTCATCCACGGCTGTCAGCTGCCTCATCCAGGGCCCCCACACTTCCCACGAAAGCCGATCGCTTCCAATCTGCCATGACTGAGCGAGCTTATAAAGCAGCGGCTTTGACGGTGAGGGCTCTCAACGTCACCTCCATGTTGTCAGCTTACCAAGCGGAGCTTTTTGACGACATAGCCGACATGCCCGAAAGTTCCGCGTGGGACGAGATCACCACAATCGCGGATATCTGCCTACGCGTACAGCGATGCGCTGTACAGGCGGCAGGGAAGTGCATGTCGGTGTTGGTGTTACAAGAGAGGACGAGATGGCTGAATCTGACCAATCTGTCTGATAGAGAAAAGGAGGACATCCTGGACATGCCTATTGTCCCCGAGGGTGTCTTCGGCTCCGCCCTCGCCTCAATGCAAAAGCGCTGTGAGGCGAAGAAAAAGGAGGATGAGGCGCTACAGCTCTGCCTTCCGAGGAAAGCACCTGCCGCGGCGCCTCCGCCCCCCCGGCAGACTTTCGCTCAGGTTGCCTCTAGGAGCGCCGCTCCTGCTTTCCGCATCCCGAAGCGCCCCAGGGCTCAACCGGGTGCGAACAGCAACGGCCCCCCGGAAACGAAGCCCGCTTGGCCGAGAAAGCCCTTCTATTCCCCGTCAACCCAGGCTGCTCAACCGGGTCCGTCGACCAGTCAGCAGGCCAGGCGGAAGAAGAAGGCGACTTAGCGGTCAACCCCACCGCGAGCGGAGCTGCCACCCGTTCCCTGTTCACTGGCAGCCCAGCTATCACGTGTGTTAGGGGAGAAATTACCCAGTGCCACCCATCCCTCTCGGCGACGCGTGGGCCCAGAGCTCAGTTCGTGCGTCCCAGTAAAGAGGCGAAGACACATGTTTCAGATGCGGGATTGTTCAACGCCACATCAATGTCTCACAAGCACGCACACAGGGTTTGTGTTAATAAAAGGTTTTCCACTGACGTATCCAGGCTCACAGCCAAGGGCGCAGGGTTGCAAAATCATAAAAACACAAAAACAAAACCAACGAAACACAAAGGTGCAGAGCACACTGTTGTTCCCCATAACACCACAAGGGGGAAGCAGCGTCCCACCTGTGGTGAAACATCCCGTTCCGCTCGCTCCGAGCCTATCAGACAGCACATGCGCAGTGATACTCGGAAGTGCGCAGCTGGTACGGGCCCCCAAAGATCGTCTGTGTCAGACAGAGCTTCACTCCCCCCTTACTTTGAGGCTAGAGAGTTGGAAAGCATGCACAGCGTCAGAATGGGTATTGAGAACACTGGCCAAAGGCTACAGGCTTCAATTCGCCACAATGCCCCCCCGTTTTCCCGGCCTCATCGCTTCCCGTGCGCAGGGAGAGTCGGCCCGGGTGTTACGGGAAGAAATATCAGCTCTATTAAACAAAAGAGCCATACGAATAGTGCCACACAGGCAGGGACTGGAGGGTTTCTATTCGAGGTATTTCCTGGTCCCAAAGAAAGGGGGGACCTCATTACGTCCCATCCTGGACCTTCGCATTTTGAACTCGTATCTCAGGAGATACAAGTTTCGCATGCTGACACACTCAACGCTGATACGTTTGATCCGACCGGGGGACTGGTTCACATCAATCGATCTGAAAGACGCGTATTTTCACATTCCCATTTATCCTCCGCACAGGAAATATCTGAGGTTCGCTTTTCAGGGCACAGTGTACGAGTATCTGGTACTCCCATTTGGCCTGTCACTGAGCCCGAGGGTGTTTGTGAAATGTGTCGACGCCGCTATAGCTCCCCTCAGGGAGCGGGGTATACGCGTGGCCACTTATCTGGACGACTGGCTGCTGCTGGCGCGCTCAGAGCAAGAGGCTGCGGCGCACACGAGCATTGTACTGACTCACCTGGCCGATCTCGGTTTTGTGGTGAACAGGGAAAAGAGTGTGTTAACGCCGAGACAGGAAATTGCCTTTCTGGGTCTCACGTTAAATTCACTGACCTACACGGCTCGCCTGTCAGCCGAGAGAGTGCGCACTTTCAGGTCCACTCTCTCTCATTTTGCCATAACACGTCGGGTCACATACGGACCGTGCCTCAGGTTATTGGGACTGATGGCCTCAACAATATTGGTGGTGAGGCTGGGCAGGCTGTACATGAGAGATTTTCAGCGCTGGGTGGCTTCTCTCAGACTGGATCCTGCGCGCCACAGACGCCGCAGTGTAACGGTTTGCGCATCCTGCGTCCTCGCGCTGCTACCATGGCAACGCCCGTCTATGTTGACAGCGGGGGTGAGCATGGGCGCAATATCTGCCAGAAAAGTGATCACAACGGACGCCAGTCTGTCAGGCTGGGGCGGTGTGTTCGAGGGCAGATCCGCGAATGGGATGTGGAGCACAGATCTCAAACATGCCCATATAAATTATCTGGAGTTGATGGCAGTGTTTCTGACGCTGAAACATTTTCTGCCGTTCCTCCAGGGACATCATGTGTTAGTGAGGACGGACAATACGACCACGGTGGCGTATATCAATCGTCAGGGGGGTCTACGTTCTCTACAGTTACACACTCTTGCACGCAGACTGATATTGTGGAGCGAGGAGCATCTCCTCTCAGTGAGAGCGACTCACGTTCCCGGAATTCAGAATGTGGGTGCGGACCTTTTGTCCAGGGGAAATCCTCTCTACGCGGAGTGGAAACTTCACCCGGCTGTAGTAGCTCAGATTTGGTCACATTTCGGCCGCGCAACAGTGGATCTGTTTGCGTCGAGGGGAAACACACAGTGCCCACTGTTCTTCTCCCTGCACGACCAGAGCGCACCGCTAGGGCTGGATGCGTTCGCTCACGAGTGGCCGCGCGTCCCGCTTTACGCTTTTCCACCTCTGGCTCTGATTCCCCCGACACTGCTCAGGGTGCGGGAGAATCGTCTGTCAGTAATTTTGATCGCTCCTCACTGGCCGTCCATGCACTGGCTGGCGGAAGTGAGACAGCTCCTCCACGGTCACCCATGGCCTCTCCCGCTGCGCAGGGACCTGCTCTCCCAGGCGCGCGGACAGATATTTCACCCTCACCCGGAGCGCCTCGCCCTGTGGGCTTGGCCCGTGAGTGGTTTAATCTGAGCCTGACTGGATTATCAAATAATGTTGTTAACACAATTCAGAATGCCAGAGCATCATCCACTAGGTCTCTTTATGACTGTAAGTGGAGGTTGTTTGAGGATTGGTGTGCTAAGGCACAGGAAATCCCTTTTCAATGTCCAGTTGGTACAGTCCTGTCCTTCCTGCAGGACTTGATTGATCAAAAGAGGGCATTTTCTACTGTCAAAGTTTACTTGGCAGCTATTTCTGCTTGCCATGTTGGATTTGATGGAAAACCAGTGGGTCAACATCCTCTGGTTTGTCGTTTTATGAAGGGTGCACGGAGGTTGCTGCCCATCTCTAAGACTATGTCACCATCATGGAATCTAGCAGTGGTGCTTGGAGCCCTCTCTAGTCATCCTTTTGAACCATTGGATAACGTGGACATGAAAACGTTATCCTTGAAGGTGGCTCTGTTATTGGCTTTGGCTACAGCTAAACGTGTAAGTGATATTCACGCTTTGTCTGTAAATCCAGCATGTATGCGATTCACCCCGGGGAACCTTGGGGTGACGCTGAGACCGAATCCTGCATTTGTTCCAAAGGTTGTTAAACCATGCTCCCCAGTGGAACTGGGGGCTTTTCAGCCACCTCCTTATGGTTCTGCAGAACAGCAGCGGTTACACATGCTGTGCCCTGTCCGTGCCTTACACACATATGTGGAAAGGACGAGGAGCTTTAGAAAAGGGGATCAGTTGTTTGTGTCCTGGGCTAAGCCCCACTGGGGCAAACCTGTCACCAAACAAAGACTTTCTCACTGGATAGTGGATGCCATTGCATTGGCCTACTCCAGCTCAGGCCTTCAGGTTCCGACTGGTTTACGGGCACATTCTACTAGAGGTCTCGCAACCTCTTGGGCCCTGTTCAAGGGAGTCTCTATCCAAGACATCTGCGCTGCAGCTAGCTGGTCTTCTCCCCTCACATTTGCGAGGTACTACAGGTTGGATGTCACATCCCCTGGCCTGACCCACGCTGTCTTGAGCGTGGGCTCCAATGTGGATCTCACTTTTAAGTGAGGGGGGGGGCTGGTGGTCAGTCACCGAGATAAGCTTGTCTGGCAATACGGGAGTCTCCATATCCCATAGTGAGACATCGAAACGAATGCTAAGAAAGAGAACTTTAGGTTACTTTCGTAACCCCGGTTCTCTGAGTAGCATGAGTGAGATGTCTCACCAGACCGCCCTTCTTGCTACTGGGGTGAAGCGAGAAGAGGTGTGCTTGTTTTGAATGACGTGTGACGCCGCGTCCACCTTATTTAAGGTGCGGCACCTTGACGCGGACGTCACGACTGCCAGCCTATCAGGGCTGGCGAATTGGAATAAGTGCTTCTGTGAATACGCGCGAGGGGCGTATCCCATAGTGAGACATCTCACTCATGTTACTCAGAGAACCGGGGTTACGAAAGTAACCTAAAGTTTTCAAATTGTAGTAGATAGTTATCCATGGTGACAAAAGCTGCACTAAGTCTCAGTAAGAAATGGAATCCACTGGTAAGCACAACACCAGTTACAGCTTTAGTAAGTGCACTTTCAGAGGAGTGAAGTACACTGAAAAGGATCAAAAAGATACCGTTTGATATGTGGACTGAAAGCTCCTGAGAATCAACTCTTTGAAGTACTTTTGAAAAGAAAGGAAGGTCACAGACAGGTTGACGATTAATTATTGGGAGACTCGGGATGAAAGTGGGGTTTCCTAGGTAATGGATTAACCGCATTTTAAAGTTAACGGGGCAATGGCAATTGTAAAAAGTAAAAAATATTTATTACTGCACAACGTTTCCAGCAGAATTGATTAAATCTACTGCAGCAATGGGGTGCATGTGCAATCTCACATGTCACAACTGCAGTCTAAGCTTTGAGATCTGACTGTCTGCGTGGGCCATATCGACAGTATGTGGTAGCATGAGCATGTGGTGGCACAACCACGGGAGTGAGCTGCTAATAGCTCTGCACACACAAAGTTAGAGATTTTAACACCAACACCAACTTAGATTTAATAATTTAAAGCCCCTTTTCCACTGGTCAAAAAAACCCCACTAACATCTGGCTTTTGTCTGCCGTGGGAATAGATGCAATTAACATTTACTCCCAGGTCAAATCATTCTGCAGTAGACATGTGTATTTATCAGCTCCATCTACGATCGGTAGTGATTGAAACATGACATCTCGGTGAACCCGAGTCTACACGCTGATGCTGCATTCCTGCATCATTAGAACGCTCATTAAACGCTTTTTACATCTTGGGAACAATGTGCAACAGAGGGTTTTTTCTTCCTATTGTGCAAGAATGCAAAACTGGCAAGACAGCAAGGTGAGAGCTTCTCAGTTTCCAGCACATTAGTGGTGTTAACAAATTACATACCAGGGGGAAAAACACAGAGGCAAAACTCCGCAACTGACAATGGGAAAGGAGTCAATCGCAATCTTTAGCAGGTGTACCTACTTTTACGAGATATTTTTAGTGGAAAAGAGATATAATAGAAATCTGGGATTCAACATGATACCCAGCTGGCCCTGCAGGACAAGCTGGGTATCATGAACTAACTTTGAATGTGATCTAATCTCTTTTACAGCATAAATTGTTTAAAAAGTCATGAGCCATAAAAGAGACACTTGCTTCGGATAAAAATAAATCTAGGATTCAGTTTGTGCTCCCAATTAAGTGAGAGAAACATGCTGGTCTGGCAGCATACAGAGCACACTGGTAATCCAGTACACATTGGAGGTAGAAGACGGTTTCTGACCCTTCCCCACATTCTGCCATCTATCAAATTTGACCAGAACTCCCAGACAAGGACCAACATATGGAGTTCAAGGCAAACTGACGAATGTATGGTCTAGTTGAAATCTATAATCTTGTTGTGTAGTTTTAAAAGTGTGCACCCTGCAGGGATCAGTACAGTTAACTTATTTAGTCAGTAATGGCATGACATGTATGATCTGGAAGCAATATAGTGTATTTGTAATTCATCTTGGTGCATGGCCTGCTTTCATTTGTTATTCTGTGTGTATTAATCATGCGTGGCGTTGAGATGAGCGATTCCCACGGATCGGCCGAAGCACAAAAGCTTTCAGCACATCCAGTTCAACAGCCTTGTTCTCTCACCATCATTGCCTTCCCATATGATTGTTTCCCGCAATGAGAAATCAATAAAAAAAACTAATAAATAATGAGACTAAAAACAGGCCTACATTTTTCATCAAGAAGATAATAGATGGTTTAAGGGCACATTTTTTACAGACTGTAGAAAAGGCCAGTGGCAGCTGTGGATGCTCTGCAGCTTTCTCCTGACAAATCAAAGTGTCATAGTGAATAGATGAAGATTTTCAATGGGCTTCCGCACATGGTGGAATAGAGTTGTGATGCATCCACTAAATGGTCAAGGGAATCAAATATGAGCCACAAGCACAGCAGGGACCTCCCCAGGATCAGCAGGGCCCTGCCAGTGACAAGTTTGCAATTTTCTATGGCTTTTACTGTACATTAACAAAGCAATAACAGAAGTTAGCCCATCAGTGGGAACAGCAGCTGTTGATAAAATGAAATACAATAATTCAATCAGGGGGACAGAGTAAGGTGTCCGAAACTGTATTAGAGCTCCTGTGCGCTAATAAGTTGAAAGTGCTGTGAGGGTATTTCCTTCAGCCAACAACAGCAGGTGTACAACATTAACCTGGTTTGCTGATAGGGACACAATGCAGTCACAAATCAACACACAGACTGTGTGCTCTCCATGTAACAGTAGCATTTTAAACAAAATCACAGAAAAAGATAGTGTGTCTTATGAAGTTGCAGAGGATGGTTACTTTTGTTGTGCAACTGTGCTGCACTCAGCTCAGGATGTAGCGCTCACTGACTAATGGCCAAGGGATTGGATGAATTGGAGAAACTCTTCAATTAGTTCCCCTTACCTTAAGGATAAAGCCAAAGTCTATACATGAAAGACAGAACGAGCTAAGGAGGAGGAGGAGGAGACACAGTAGCCCTCTGGATCCCCGCTCCTTCCTAGACTTAAGCATTGTGCTGAAATGATCTGACTAATTTCAGTGATACAGAAACCATGTACCATTGTAGAATGAGTTGGTGTTGATGTGGCAGTACTGGTGGGGTATTTCTACGGGCTGGGGCTGGATTGGGGCCCATGGCCTTAGTGCTTGACTAGATCTCAGTTTTTCTCGCTGTTTTTTCACATTCTGCCATATTGAACCAAACAGCCTCAAGTATGAAAGCGATTTTCCATCTTTACATCCAGCTCGACGTGACATGAAAGGAAAACTTTTCCAGCAAGGTCTTTGAAGATATTATGCGTGTGTGTGTGTGTGTGTGTGTGTGTTACTGAGATGCAGTTTGCTGTCTGCAAGCAAAGTAGCCAACACTGCAAACCCTTAATTTGAACACATGCATAATTGAAGTGAGGCTTTTCTTCTCAGATGCTGCTGTTTGTTCCGCGGTGCAGGAGGAAGGCCGCCGGCACCGACACAGCTGTCTGTCTCAGGTGGATCGCTCCTGCGAGGTGACCTCACTGACTCATCGGAGGGCTCAGATTAGCTGCCTCTATGCACAGTGGCAGTGGCGATGTTAATGTGTGCATGTTAACACATCTGCCTTGCTATTGCAATTGATCTCCCGGCATCTTGTGACCGACACTGCAGTGAAGTGTGCATTACGATGCATTGCTCCATTGAAAACACACACGGTTTATATCACCAGTGGGAGGCAAATTAGCTTTTTTACGACATGTGGCTTTACAATAATCACACACAGGGCTAATAGGCTGTCGAAATGTAATTCCTTGTAGTGAGGCTGTATGGCTCGTCTCAGGAAACTGATGGTGAGATATTGTTCGCAGGGAAATTTATTGCAGATGCTCTTACTCTGCTGATGTTGGATGTGATAATATAAAAAATGCTCGGTCATAAAATCTGGGTAAGGACCCCACACATCACTTCAGCAGCAACACACCCGGTGATGCGGTACAATATGAGCACTAAGTAATGATCCAAATTGACAAATGGTTACGATCCTGTCGTTTCGCTAATGACACCCATCGCCATGACCTCTGTTTCCTGACCCACAATGAGATGCAGTCCAGAGCCAGCTCAGTCTCATTAGCTAGTTTGGTGAAGTGCTGCTTCAGGATGGTAATAGCTGCTATTATCATCTCACTTATATCATTATTATCCCATAACCCTCACCTAACTGACTCCTTCAGTCTCTGTCCCACTACCAGATTGGGAAGAATACTTTTCACACTAAAGTAGATTGAGTGTAGTAATATAGTCTATATATAGGCCTTAGGTTAAGGTAGTCTGCTGGTAAAGTGTAGGCCAGATGTGTAAACAATTCGTAAAGACACATGCATTCACCATTTCCTGGTTCATAAACAAGAGGTGTGGCTGAAATGATATGGAGGCAAAATATAAAATTAAACAACATCTCAGAGTAAAACATTATGATATTCCACCAGTTTTGTTAAATTGTGTTTTAATTTGAGAAATCTTGTATGAGTGCATGCAGCCATGTATCATAGTTGTGAATCTAAACTTTCTGCTCTCAACTGGGGTCCTGAGCTTTTAGGCCAAAGTTCCAGTGTCAATGAGGGATAAAGTGCTTTATATAAAGGATTGCTTAATGAATACGGGTGTGTAAATAGGTGAATGTGTCCAGTACTAGAACTTTCATTACTGGTTAAGATTGGTCAACGGAACGAACGAAATGATGCCGCTGACCAATGGGTTTCCACCGTGAGTCCTGACGGAGGCGCGGCATCAATCGATGTGAAGAGGAAGTGAAACTTTCTGACACTGACATCGAGAAGTCTGTTATGAGGTGAAGAACGATTTTATGGAACAGCAGTGATGTCACTAATAAAGAAAATACACTAACACTCTGCCGCTGCTGCTGGGGATAACACAATGTGTGAAATCAGAAATCGCTGAACCCTCGCTTCCTCCTCGTCCTTCCATTCACGTGCACACATCACACAGATCCCCGCACCACTGTCACATCAGTATTTATTTATTTAGAGCATCGGACCAACTCCCTCACATCAGTGGATCCTTATCTCCACTGGGAGATTATTTAGAAAGTGTCTTCATTTCTTATGAGTGATCTCCTGTGCGCTCTGTGCTCTGTGCGCTCTGCGCGCTCTGGCAAATTCACTGCAGCGACATGATGATACACGCACAGTGTTAGAAGATATTATTAAAAACTATTAATGACTCAGCTCTGTAACTCCATTGTTAAATAGAATCTCAACGTAATTTGCTGTAAGTTGTTTTATATATTTTTAAATTAAAAGGCCTCGGGTGGAGCAGATATGTCGCGCGAGCAAAACTAAGATGTCGGTTTTAATGTAAATGATGAAATGGATCAATAATCTGGCTTCAGTTCAAAACCTCATGTCTGCATCGCCACTTTCCTGTCTCCAAAACGTTTGTACGCATAAGTCTAAGTTTGCTTAGAAATACGCTCATTTTCCCATCAAGTTTGTTTTTATAAATCCCAACTGTGGCGTGAGAAGTGCCGTACGCAAGTTTCAGGCCCCGTTTTGTGCGTACGCAACGGTTATAAATCGGACCCGCTGGAAAATACGAACATTTTCCTGTCAAGTTTGTTTTTATAAATCACAACTTTGGCGTGAGAAGTGGCGTATGCACATTCCAGGCCCCGTTTTGTGCGTACGCAAGGGTTATAAATCGGACCCCTGGGATGTCCTGAAGGGGCTTGTAACAGAGTGGTTGCTCTCATGGTTTGAAAGAAGGCTGCTTCACATGTTTTCCTGGCAGGTCCTATTGGAAGACGATTCCAGGGGCAGCAGACCCTATCATGCTGGAACAATTACATGTCCCATCTGGACTAGGAACATTGTGGGATTTCCTCGTAGGTCATGGCTGGAGCGAGGAACATCTGGGTGAACTGAATAGGGATGGACTTCATACATACATACATGGGGCTAAGAGGGATTGGTTTGGCAACTTAGTCCTTCATGGTTTCCTTCCTAGTCCCTTCAACACAGCTCTTTTCTTTGTGGCACAATCAAATCAAGCTTCTTCCAGGACCACAAGAGGTCGCCTGCTGGTGAAACAGACAAAGGCCATTTTTAGTGATAAGTCACTCAACCAAAACCTTATTTTTTATGGATTTCCGACTCTGATATTTTATATTTTCTGACTCAGCCTTCTTACGATTCTCTTAGAAGATAGTGAACATAACATTATCTGTTGTCCTTAACAGGACAGCTCTCACTGTCACAAAAGAGTTACAATATACAACACAGTGAAAACCGCTTATAGTGATTACTATACTGGGCCAAATGTCCCAAAACTTTAGGGAAAGGAAACAGCAGTTTTAAGATAACGCCAATATGACATTTGGCATTCAGGTATAAATGTGTGCACACACAAACACACACACACACTCTCTCTCTCGCTCTCCCTCAGGTGCTGACTTGCTCGCTCACCCACTCACTGACACCGTTCAGCTGACGGTTGTGACCTGACACAGTTTAAACAGTGATTTGTTTGAAATGACGCCACAATAGCAACACTGATCGCCAATTAAACATTTTCTAAAATTAGTCAAATCTTCATAGCTGTTCAAATTAATTCACACACACGCACATATACTGTGTAATTGGATACACGTGTTAACTCAGACTCGGTCAAAACAACAGCATTTGTTAACTTAGGCAATGTATGGAGAGCCGGAGGAGATGGAGGGGCGCCTTCGGTTTGGCTTGACTCAGTTGTGCACTCTCCACTGTAAATACATACTACATACCTAATCCAGCACTTTCCACTGAAATACAGTATACAGAATTGCCCCAGAACTCAGATCACTAGATTTAGAAGACTATTTGAAAATTCTAAAAGTATAAGCATACAGCTTCAGCGTATACAAGAGTTTCTGTACCATGTTTTCTCGTCGAGCCAGGGGGCACATACACAATTAAAAGGATTAAACCCGCTTGAGAGCAAACTCTGAGAGTGACAAAGTTTCGAAAGCTATGTAAAAGTGCACAATTAAAAACAGTTTTTTGCTCACAAGTGTTACTTTATTTGAGCTGATTCTTCAAACACAAGTGCAGGATGAACAAGAATGTGCAGATCAAGCATCATGTTCACCCTTCTTCGTATCTGTCTCAAATTGTGGGAAAAAAAACAATGTTGTTTAGCATTTATGGCATGTCTCACAATTCCCTCTAATATATTCATCCTGCAGCATATTCTGGCTACTCAGAGAGCCTGTCTAATTAATGCAAATTTTCTTCTATCTGAAGCAGAGTTGCCTGAAAGTTGAAAAAGTCGTCTATGCTGTGATACAGTCAGCCTCGCAGCAGGATGCACGCGTAGGATGCACAACAAGGCGAAACTCTGTAAACGCAGACACGAATCCCTCTATGTTAGAGGATCTCTTTGAAATAAAGTACATTTATAATAAGTGCCATATTGTTTGGCATTATCAACGATAATTTTGTCTGGAAATAGGCATATGTTTCGAGAACAAGCATCGAGACAGACAAATTTTGAACAAACGTTTTTTCAGAACTGCAGAATATGGAAATTTAACTGAACATGTAGCTGCATCGGAAGCTGTACTCGGTTATTCTGACAGAGAGTCCTACAGCTTAGCGGCAAACTCTGCTGTAGTTTCTCGCAGGTCTGTTTTAAACTCTTTATTTCATGAATGTTGGACTTGGATTCATTAGATGGCCGGAAACATGACTCAAGCGATAGCTGTCTTCCTAGATGGAAAAAAACAGCATTACATATCAGTTGTTGGCAATTTAAAAACTAAATTCTCCTCACACTTGTAAAATAATGGCCTCCAAGACCCATATCAGGGATAAAAATAACAAATGAGCTGACAAAGGGCCTGTACCAGAGTGTGTGAAGATTGAGGACTGGAGGCCAGAGGTTGGAGTTACGAATCAATACAGTGCCTGGAGAAACTGGATCATCTTTGAAAGATGTAACTGGATACAAAGCAACGCGCGCACACACACACACACACACAGAGGCAATATTAAATTAACCATTGTAGTCTGTTTCTAAGTGATCTGATTACCCCTCAGCGTCAGAACAATTACATGCAGTGAATACATTAAAAGACCCAAATGAACAAGAGATCAGAACCACTTTCTGTCCGTCTCTCTGGGCTGAACAACGGAGAAGCCTTCAAATACTCAGCCGCTCCCCCCCGCTCGTAACCGCCGGACTGAGAGCGATCACATCATCTTAAAGCTCAGGTGTTCAATCTGTGTTTGTGGCGAAGGAGGCTCTGATCAGTTTAATGAAGTTAGATTTTCCAGCTGCGACTCCGCACTTGTGTTCTCTTCATCTTCCGGCTCTTTATGGTGAAATAGCACACAAAGACTTAATGGTTCTCATAGCTTTTGTTTTTCATTAGCACGGCCTTCTTTCAATCTATTTGCCAGTCATCACTGATAATTTACAAACAAACCTCTACTTGTTTTCACATTTATCATCAGTATCGTGTTTCCTACAGGAGCTAATTTGAATGTTTGTAATGTAACCTGTTTTTATGTGACACATTATATTTTAAGTATATAACATTATGTGGGCAGATAACTATGATACAATGGACACATTTGTTTTTTAAATTAAAATTGCCACTTAGAAAAAGAAGCACCAAACTAATAATATATCGAAGTTCATGTTTTCCAAAGATGTTTTTTTCATTTTATTTTATGTAGTAAAATTTAGTTAGTGAATAAAAATGAATTCATGTCTCCACTTGGCAGAGGTCACACCTCTTTCAAGTTATTTTGTCAGTGAATGTCAAGTGTGGCCTTATTGTGGTTTCTACACTGTTTTCAATCTACTGCAGATGGTTACAACTGTCAGAATTCATCTCGAGACTGAGAAAGATTACGACCAGCATCATCCACAAGAATGATCATCCTATGACCCGGAGCTCTGCAGAAACAATCGTCAATACTGCTGTTCTGTGATCAGTGAACTGTGCACACCAACGTGTGGGATGTTTCCCCCTGTAGTAGGTTAAACACTAGCAGAAAAAGATGCTATATGCTTCATCTGCATTCACACATAGTTAATGCTATTATGACATTTCATAAAACAGTAAAATGGAAGTGAATGGATGTGATAAGCTAAAGGAGAATACCTCCTCTTTCCCACTACCTAAATGTAGAGGGGGCAGTTGCTTCTGAAGCTTTTTCAATTTTTTTTATATTATTGTTGAAATCCTTATCATGTCTTGACCTCTAAATAGAGCTGTCTGGAAAATAGCCGTGTGTGGACCTTGCAGACATTTTTTTTGTACCAAATTAATCTATTGGTGAACCTGTCTGTCACTAACCGCCCTGCCTGCCTGCGAGCATCCTGAGCGTGCTCTCACTGCGCATGCCCAGATTCTTCCCATACCCAGGAGGCATACACCGCTGAAGCAGAAACGATAGCCTGAAGTTAGCGAGCACATCACAGTGAGGTCAGCTTCTAGCAGTTGTCAGTTAGCAGGCTTTCATATGGGTGTAGCTTTGACGAGGGCCAGGGACGTACCAACCCGAGCTTTAAGATAAATAACTTCAACCAAAGAAAAACTTAACGGTAATGGTCTATTTTTCTGACCTCCTGACATTTTGACAACTTTAAGGTATGTTTTCACATGAGAGTGATGCTACATATATCTGATGATCTTTTAGAATATAATGCATTGCAGTCGATTAAAATGACCAGAAGTAAAGTACATACAGTTGATCAAATTAAAATAATTTTAAAAATCCACAGCAGCAACATGCTATATACATATAACTGCAGCACTATTATTAATCCCCAAGCACCATATAACACTTACTGGGACTGTTTTTTTGTGTGAGAACATTTACTTTTGTTTCAGAGTCCCACTGCTATTTGAGAAAAAGTCCAAAACCCCCATTAATTATCTTGTGAATACTTCTAATATTTCAAGCTGCAGTTCTCTATAGTTCTTGTACAGTGGTGGAAGAAATACATTTTGCTTGGGTAAAAGTACAAATAGGCCACATTAACTTTCCTATCTAAGTAAGAGAAAGTGACTATGTGTACTTGCTTTTAACCATATTCAAAGTATTAAAAGTACTTGCTGAGTGCCTATTCTCTTATGCAACCCTCACCTACATCATTATGGTTGAGTCTCGGCCTCTTATGCTTTCTAATGCAATGCTTTCCTAACATGTAGTCTTGCAGATAGCACAGATCTCCCCCCCCAAAAAAAATATACTTAAGTAAAGTACAGATCTGTAATAAATATTCTTCAGTATGGTTACATCCCAGTCTGTAGTGGTACATCACTGTAAAGTTACTCTGACTTAAGTAAATGATCTCTGCTGGCTTGTCATTCAGATTCATATCCTTCAGACTGTATCTGAGTCTACTATTGTCTTATCATTAACATTAGCTTTATCACGGCAATTATGTTAAAACTAACATAAGACAACATTCAGTTCCTCTTTATTGAGCTTTCTCTTGCTCCTCTCCTGAAGCCTTGGACTTTTTCATGGTTGAGTTTATAATAATTAAAGCGTCTCTCAAACTCTCCACCCATTCAAAATCAGTCAGTCAATATTATGTCCCTGTCTTGGGCTGAGTGATTCCCCAAATGGTACCAATCATTCCCCACTTTCAATACACGCCGATGTGTGTTGTCGACTGACTGACAGCTCAGACACTTCAGTACGTTTGTTTTTTAAATCAAGAGTCTGTTTTTGTTGATAATGCTGTCATGATTGATACGTTTATGTCGGTAGCATTCTTGCAGCGCCCCCTGACATTCTGTGTCCTTGGCAACTCCCTTTATGGCCTGTGCCACGGGCCGGCCTTGTCTCCTCTCAATGATTTGTCTTAGGGCCTGTGTGCAATTTTACACTTGAATGGCACAGGAGCATCATTCATTATTTAAAATCTCTGGACATTAGACTCAACATCAGAATGGAAAGCTTCACAATAAAATCACCGAGAGCAAAACTCAGGCTGAGTGCTGAACTTTATCACATTTTTCAGAAGGTTTGGGTTTAATATTAAAGTTTTAATTTTGAGTAAAAATGTTTTTTCTGTGATGTAAACGTTATACAAAGTTTTGACACCACATAATGATCCATCCTGTGTTAATGTGGACGAGTCATACATGTTCCACAATCTTGTTTGGGTCCAGTTTTCTTACCTGTGTCAGCATGGAGTGTCAAAACTCAGTCTGAACCGATCTCTAATCTCCAACTGTCAAAAAGCAAAAATTGACCTCACACTTCTAGTTTCTGTATTTTCAAGTCAGAACTATTTGCTTAAAGCGCTATTAAAAATCCTTTGTTTGTTGGAAGCTACTATGAGGAATGGTGTTGCATTGGGTTGTAGCAGTTACAGGTGTTGCCTGTGATTAAATAATCTTGTTTATTTTTTTAAAGCCAAAAATTAAATGTATATATTTTTTTATTCTTGACTAAATATATTTTTAGTGTGGCTTTATGCCCTATTATTGTAGATAACAGTTTAGGCTGAATCAGATAGAGGCTTGTACAAAATGCTTATATTTGAATATGGTAGCAGATGTGGCTATGCTAATTCGTATCCCTTGGTCGAGAGTTTGTATGCAGTTTTTGTGTTCCTGTTGTGTGCATGCAAACGTGAACATGGCTCCCAGAGGACATTTTGGTATTTTGTATATTCCACACAAATAAAGTATCCTGAGTAAACATAATTTGAATATTTGCAACAAATGTAAATATTTGTTCATGTAAATTCAACAGACTTTTTTGTGTGTACAAGACCTGGACAGTGGATGTTCAACCTCCAGGAGCAGGACAGCGTCAGTGCACACGGTGGGACGAGGTAAACATACACAGCCCAGTAGAGGCAGAAAAACCTTCCATTACCTCAGTTGATTGTGTTCACTTCGCCTCCACATCCTGAATGCACACACACTGTTTACACACTGCTGGCACAGCTTGGATATCTGCCTTGATTCGCTGTTTAGTGACTCAACATTAAACCCTGCTGTCTCGCACTTGTACGATAAACACATACCTGTAAATAAGTTCTTTGAATATTCAGAGAAGAACCACTGTTTGAATTCATTTGCCTGTAACCTAATTCTTTGTACAGCCACAACCAGCCCCACTGACATCCCAACATTTATCAGCTGCCTGTTCATTCTACCATTAGCAGCATATTTGGGGTGTTGTATATTCTTTTTTGTCGTGTTTTTTTGGTTTGTAACTTTTTTCCCCCCTCAGAGACCTCAGCCTCTCTCCCTCCTTCTGTTGCTGCAGTTAAAGGCGATGAGAGGACCTCGTGTGATTGGTCATTACTGAAGCTCGCCCCTGACTCCATCTGCTGATTCTGCATTCCTTCGACTATTAACATATTCAGCCTCTCTGTCATTTGCACCCAGCTGCGCCTTGTTTTGACTGGTTTGTGCTTGTAGTCACCAAAACTGTAAAGATGGCTGTTCAAACCCATTTGTGTTTGCCCCTGCAGATTTTGCCTGCATTTGCATCTGTGCCCCTATTTCAAGAAAATGGAGCCCTGGACGTCTTTGGATCTTATTAATGACAAAACTGTACCCCCATGGTCTTCTGCTCTCAATGCAGCAGTACACTGCTCAGCATGAACAAAGCTTTATTGCTTAAGTTTGTCACACTGCAAATGTTGAGGCGTCATTCTGAAACCTGCTCCATGACCCACACTATTGTCCACATCAGACAGTAAGTACACAGACACTAAGTCAGGCCCAAATCAACCTGTCAGCAGCCTTTCTTCTCTGGCAGTGGACCTGATAAAGCCACAGTGTGTATATATATTGGTCAGATAAGACCTGGCATCAGTGGTGACATACAGACAGAGCTTTTTTTTCATGTTTTCCTTGAAACTAAACTAAACTGGATTCTAAAGCTGCTGTTTCTCCAGTATTGGTTGTGACTGTATGTGCTCATTTGCCCGTTGTCAGGCTGATTTATTGTTGATGCTGCTGTGGTTGTGTCTGCCATCAGGGAGGGTCAAGTATGTTTGTCAAGGAGTGTGTGTCCTCTATCCGGTGCTATGTTTTTGGTTTGTACTAGTTCCTAAATCAGTGTTTTAACAAGTAGTCTTATATTTGTATGCCTCTGTGCTGGTGTCTGCCAGAGGCCCGGGGCATATTCTGTCCTTAACCATCAACAAGAGTGAGGAAAGGGTCAAACGTCGAAGGTCACCGTGATCTCATGACCTTTGATGTGATATCAGCCTATAACAACAGTGGGTAATTTTCATACATTTGGCACAAACATTCACTTTGATGAAAGGATGAACTGATTAGAATTTAAGGAATCTTGAAGTAAAGTACACAAGATACTGAAAACCACAAGATCTCAAGACAAACATTATGCAACAACATGTGTATGGCCACGCAAAATGTACTCTCCTCCTACACTTCCCAGGTACATATAAGATAGAGAATTCACAGCATACACCCACATCGCTAGCTTGAGGGGGCACTAGCAGGTCCTGGCTAAAATGCTCTGCATCTTCCAGAAGAAACTCCTACCTTCCTCTAGCAACGTCTCGCTTCCTGGCTAGTTGAGTATCCTCCAGTGTTTCCCATTATTTATATAGACTGTGGCAGTGTGCCCTATTCTAATTTGTCCTTCCACAGTTTTATACTGTACCATAATTTTTTTGCACTTCTCATATTATCAAAAGACATCTCTAACTTCTTGTGTGAAGCGCTGGCCGCGTGCTTGCTTGTGGGGTTGTGTGCTTTCCCTACTGCTAGATACTGGGTGCTTGCACTATGGTCAAAACTATCTTTTAGCTGCAGTCATGGCATGCAATCCAGTTCTTTGTGTCATAAGAGCACTTATCTTTCACTCTTTAGTCTAAGTTGCTACTACTGAATTCACGATGATCTTAATTTATTGGTTGCTAGTTACATTCCAAAAGAATACAATGCAGCATTGAGTGTGTGCAGATGAACTGGACTTCTCATACTGTTGCCGTCTGACAGACGTTACCGGAGCATCCGAGCACGGACTACCATACTCACAAACAGCTTCTACCCCCAGGCCATCAGGCTTCTGAACAATCAACATTGACCCCCTTAACAGTCACCATGTACATTCGGCTCCCACACTCATACAAATACACTTACTCCACACATATTCATTTTATTTAATTTTCCCCACTTCTTCACCCTGTAAACTGCTGCTTCATTGGACTTTTATCTGCCTATGTAATACCTATATTCATATTATTTAATTTAATCTAATATTACCCACTCCTTCACCCTGTAAACTGCAGCTTCATTTGGACTTTTATCTGCCTATGTAATACCTATATTCATATTATTTAATTTAATTTAATATTCCCCACTTCTTCACCCTGAAAACTGTTGCTTCATTTGAATTTATTTGACTATGTTATATGTTATACATATATTCATATTATTTTATTTAATATTCCCCACTCCTTCACCCTGTAAACTGCTGCTTCATTTAACTTTGACTTTAATTTGATTTGTTATACATATATTCATATTACTTAATTTAATATTCACTTGACTGTGTTATATGTTATGTTACAATGTTATGTTAAATGTTATGTTACATAGTGTGTTATTTTTTTGTCATTTTGTAAAGTCGCCTACTGCGTAGATGTTTGCCTGCCATGTCATAAGAATTTCACTGCTCCGATGATGCTGTCTTTGGTGCATGTGACAATAAACTTTGATTTGATTTGATTTGATGTGGTGTGTCTTCTTAATGCTTCAGCCTAATGTTTATTTGATGAGAATTTGTGATTTATGTGCTTTACAATATACTACTTATTAAGTCTTGTTTCACCTTTGTGGTGCTGTTTGTATCAGATCACTGTGACTGATAGCAGAGCAACAGGCATCAGTGGAATAACAGATTGTTAACATCAGAGAGACAGCAGACATCTTTCATAATAAGTAGTGAATCAGTCACCCATTGTTCATTTATTCCAGCACCTGACATTTCACAGAGAACTACAGTGGTGATCCTCCAAAAGGCTGCCCTTTATACTGGCTGAATGGTACAAGAGGAAGCTGTTGTGGTTACTTTCTCTTGGAGCAGGGCAGCTGCCAGGAGCCCCATTACTCTGACCATCTGCAGAACTGTTCCCCTCCGGCCGCCTGCCCATCAGCATCATGCTTCTCCCACTCCACATAAAAGGAGCAGAAGAATGTAGACTTACCATCGAGGCGTTTCAAATGTGCCACAAATCTCCTAGCAACCACAGTCGGTGCCATCCGTAAGGTTCACTGGTGAACTGGCTGTGTGCAACATGACTAAAAAGGCAAGTGGCTCCAACAGATGGTGATGCTTTGGGTCCATAGAATAGTGTTCTACTCTAAGTTATATTCTTAAAAAGTGCAAGCGGCAGCCATCAGTTTTCCCAGTACTGCCAGAGCCACACTTCCTGAGTATAGGACCTAGAAAACTGTTTCACAAGCTTCAGAATAACACAAGATCACAGATCCGGTACCTACAAGCAGATTCAGAAGGCAGAACTAATGTGGGGAAAACATCCTTTGTTGGGTCCGAAGTCAGCGACAGGAAGCCAAGAGACCAGGCAAACACATCCAGAGGGTGAAGGCAGGCAAGTCAGGAGTCAAAAGTCCCACCAGCTAATTTGAATCTTATTAAGGTCCAATACTTTCTCTTCCCTAACTCTGATGCAAATCTAGAATTTTTTTTAAGTCCCTGAAATATTGAGGTTTTTAGTTAAAATTATTGTGAAGATATGAATTGAAGTCTCATTATGCGTTCACAGCAAACACGACGCAAATATTCCGCGCGGATAATGACCCGAGCTAAAGAGTGATCAAACCGGCACCTGATTTGCCTCGGGTAGCAATGGAAAATACAGCCATCCAGACACAGCACCTGGGTTAGGGTTAGAAGAAGTAGTATGAAGTTGCTGTGTGGTCCATTGAGACAATTTCCAACCAGCAGTTACCGCCAGACCACTTCTAAGCTGCTGTTTTGCTAAAATCGGATGTTACATCATCTGACAGAACTAGAAACATAATTAAAGGACAACATCTGTGCTGTGATTTCTGCCTCATTTACTCATAAAATGATCACTAGAAGCTCATTTGCATCTATGTCAGCGGCACCACGCTCAATTAAATGAGGCCCATAGGGCGGCGTGCCTACAGAGGGAAAGCCTTCAAAAACTGGAAGCTCTCTCCTGCGGAAAGAAGATAAGGTTTGTACAAAAGGTTCTTTAATTTGTGTTACGATACTTTTTTAAGGAAAATACAAAATAAAAGGCGCTAAAAGTGAAAATATAATTAATCTAGTGACAAAAGTGCTATGTTAGCACCAATACATTTTTACAACCATCAGTCAATGAGGAAACTCCCAGACCTGGCCAACAAATCAAAGGTGGAACTCTATCCCTCAGTCAGACACAGATATTTGATTGAGATGCCGTCACTTTTGGGACATTGGCACCAGGTCAAGATTTACGGTGAAGTAAAAATTTAGCGGAAACTCTGGTTGTCAATACATGGGTTGTTCTCCACTGTCAGTGTAGGTGCTATCCTGGACATTTTGCATCAGGTGATGCGGAATGATGTGCTTCCATCAATACAAACCACTGAGTCGTCAAATATAGAGAGAACTCTTTTTTCCATCCCTTTTACTTTTCATCACTGGACAATGTAATGATAGTATGGAGGATATTTCCTCCTCAACTGACAAAGGATACAACTCGCCATTAATGTTATTGTGTGCCTGGCTCTAAACTGGTGTTTCTACCACACTTGGAAAACCATTTCTTTATGGAGATAGTTTTTGTGACCGAGGGATAGGTCTCATAGGAGAAATTTTGAATTCTGTCCGCAGTGAAACACGACCTATTGTCACGAGAAATCATTTATTTAAATGAGAAATCATTTATTTAAATGATTTCTCTAATGATTTCTCTAATATTATAATATTAATATCATTTAAATAAATATTTTTCTATGTTAAATAACAGGCCTAGCAGTTAATTAAAAGCATGTGGGCAGGGTGTTTCACTTACGGCTTTGTAGTGATAACATTACATCGGGAGAGTTGTGTAATTTATTTGAGAGCCAGTGCTATGTGGACATTTTAAAGGAGTTGTTAAAAAGGCACGTTAGAACCAAAGATTTGCCCTGGATAATAGATTCATGCTGTGGCCCTGCAGCAATGACCACCAGTTCCACATTATCACACACACCCACACACACACACACATACACACTAGGGAACCCCAGTTGAGACTCTGCCTGGTTTTAAAATTCCATTGATTCAAATCAAAGTGAGTGTTCTGCATTCAGGGTAGTAACAGGAAAGATGTGGTCACCTGCTTTGGCTCACTGCCTCGTTCTTGATGCCCACATTTCAGTTTTAAGAAAAGAAAGTCTTACTTGAGTTTGAACATGCATGCTTAAAAAAAAAACATTCCAGTGTATAATTCTCTGTATCCAGCTGGCATCTCGACTATTTCAGCCAGAGCTCCAGGCTTCCTACTATAAGCAGTTAATCGCGTAATCTTCGTGTCACTTCCACTGCAACTTCTCTCAATTATTCCCAGGATGCTCCACTTGCCATACAGCTATTTTCAGGCAGCAGCCTGCCAGCCTTTTGTGTGCATTCTGGAGATATCAACAATGGGAGCAGACAGGGATGTGAAAACACTGTCTATTGATTCAACCTATCTCTTACACCTTTTCAATTGCCTTTAAGTACTTGTGGCGCCTGTTACAGTATGGACTTGCTCAGGGAATCACTTCATTCCCGACAACGGCCAGTTGTGTAATGTAAGAAAAGGGGATGCCTCTTCTAAAAGAATAAAAAACTCACAAAAGATGGAAACTTGCTCTGGGCAACAGTGTTTGTTTGATATAAACTGTTGCCATGATAGATAAGTGTCTGTCTTTGTTATGAAACTGCAATTACGTCCCATCAGTGTCTGCATGTTTTTTTTTTAGAACTGAGCTTTGAGGTGTACTGTATGTAATGTTTTCGACAGCTATAACAACAGTGTACATTCAATCTGTAATGGCAGCTTAACAGTGTCATTTAAGAAAAATCCCAGATTTACTGAATACATTTCATTCCAGACTATGTTTAATGCTTATTTACAGAGTGGATTTACTGCAGAATACTTACAGCTCTTAGCTCTTATGTTTACATTATTTTGATTTTTCTGATATGCACTGTGGTCTAGTGGCAGAAACTTGGACTATGGGCAGAGAAGGTCTCTGGTTGTCTCCGGTTCGACTCCACAGAGAGACAACAAAAGACGAACCTGGATTGATCTGTCCAAAAATCCAAGAGTCTCCCTACCCTGTCTAGTGCCCCTGAGCAAGGCACCTTACACTCCCAACATCTGCTCCCCGAGCGCCGTACATGGTCGCTCACTGCTCTGTGTGTCCTGCACCAGATGGGTCAAAAGCAGAGATTAAATTTCCCTACCTGCATGAGTGTGCCTTTGCATGTCTGTGCATGTGTTTGGGACGAATAAATGGATCTTAATCTTAATCTTAATTTGCTACGCTCCTGCTACTCTCTGGCAACTTTTTTGAACTCGGTTTCCACCTGCGGCCATTTTGGGTCAATTCCTCTACAAGGTTCGTTACGCCACCTAATGAGGTGAACAACGTTAGATTTGGGGAGAACAGAAGCCTTGGCTTTCTGTTGCAAAAAGAAGGAATGTTCAGCTATTATGGATGAATATTATATCGTCCTATTCATGTTTGGATCTCAAACGCAAATGTTTTTAGTGCACAACAGAACCAGAGGATTTGACCTGGCTGTTCCATTAGAATGATTGGAAAGTTGTAGATAGGACCATATATCTGAAATTAGCATTTCATTTCACCTCATTCCTTCAGACCTCCGGGTTTGGAGGTGATACATCTGTCCCAATAGTGTTTAACTAGTGGAGCAGACAGCTATCAGGCTTTTTTTAATAAAGTTTCTTAACAAATTTGTTTTATAATTCATTTGCCATTGTGTGGAAAGATTGCTAGCGGAGGGCGCTGATCAGATTAGAGACAGGCTGCTGAGCTGGCAGGATATGCGCTCCAGTAGCCACTCATTGAGAATCACTGATCTGACACTGTATCCACACATAGGAGTTATGCACAGGCACACGAGAAGCACATGACAGCAGCCCATGAACTGTGATTAGTAAAGAAAGTACTCTGATCTGTCCTGTTACATGTGTTATTGAAAATAGATAAAGTCAGGTGCACTGACAAGACATTTTATTTTAATTAGACTTAATGAATTTCTTCTTTTCGTAGCATGATAATTGTTGATAGGTATTTATCCGTTTTTTTAGATCGTCCCTAAACTCAACACACTGTAGCTTCCAGTGAAGTTTTTTGAGGAACTAGTGATGATAAATGTACTCTTTTCCTCTGTTGTATTGACCAAATGTGTGTTTAAGCTGGGAGTTTGTTTCTAACCAATCTGGTCATTGGTCTGCTTGTACAAAGTGAGATATCTCCACATTTTCAAACCAAAGACAAATTCAGGAAGGCCAAGATGTAAGAGCAAACACTGGTTCCTACACTTCCCATAATGCAACTTAACGGCATCTTTTTGTTACTCGCCAGATGCCTGCTTTTTGTGATATAGCAAAAGCTGGACACAAACGCAATCTCAGACCACTCGGGTTTAGTGAAAACAAGTAGTGATTTATTTTCTAACAAAAAAGTTCAAGATGGAGCGTGTTCTGTGTTACTGAAGGAGCGAAGACTGAAGAGCGCTCGGGCTGCAGGCAAGTGGACGTGAGGTGGAAAGCAGATGAGAAAGGCCCCGATTACTGACAAGACAAAAAACAACCAAGCAAGATGAGACATTCCAGGTAGCAAACTCACAAGACTGAGCCAGAGCGCTCTGTAGCACTGAGGGGACAAAACAATCCAGCAAAGAGTAACTGCAAGGTCCAGGGTTTTAATACTGGCGTTGAAGAGGTGAATGAGATGCAGGTAATTCCACTTGACCGCACTACAGCAAAGAGAGAGGGAGAAGCCACACCCACCAAAATACAAAGGCAACACAGAGACACAAAGGAGGCGGGGGAAAAAAAGGAGAAGACACTTTTTCCTGTTTTCCAAAAGTGTCTTTGTATTCCCATCTCTGTTCGAGTCCTTACTTCCTGTCTGTTACTAGGGTCCTTTTGACAATACGCTTGGTGACATAGTAGACCTTGAAGAGGACTGATGGTGGTGATGGTCGCTTGGTACTCCAGCCATTATTGCTTTGACACGACAAAAGATTATAATAAGTGTTGCTACTTCTTCAGAGCAGACTGCACACTGCAGTGACAAGATTGGGTGGCTGGGCCAGGGTTTGCTGGTTGTTTTGTAAACAGCTGTCAATGCATATGATGTCTATGTGGCAACAGAAACAACTTTAAAAATACCTTCTTCAAATGATCCTGTAGAGGCACACATGATGTATATCATTTTCGATTACTGTGATGTGTACAATTTGTGGTATCTGTTTTATAATTGAATAATGTATGTAAATAAAGGATGCTGATGGTAAATTACAGATTTGAAAACGTTTAATGTGCAGCAAACAATGTGCAAATGTTGTGAGTAAAGATTTTTGCATTTGGGCATCATTTTTAAAAAGCAGATGAGATATGACTGAAATAATAAGTTACACTGACATAACCTTAAACAGTGTGAGGAGCTCAATGCAGTTAGATGGTAGGATGAGAGATTGCTGTGCCAAAGCCTGCTGTGCAGGCCCCCTGATTTCCAGCCATCCCATAGACAGAGCCTTCCATCAAATGGGAACCAGATAGCAGTGTGGGAATTTCATTAATGCTGCTTATTTCTTACCCTTTCCTGTCCCTTTGAACACACTCCATCCTGTAATGCATGCACATATTTCCTTTTCCCTCAGGCCCTCTAATGGCTTGGACTTTTATTACCTGTGCTGTTGAGACATCCATAAAGAGACGCTCTGCCAGCAAGATGGCAAACATGTTTCTCGCTCAGTCCCAGTGTTTCTTCTTGAGAGAAGCTTAAAGAATAACAGATCTTCAGGGAGTTCACTCCCTCTTCACCTGTACATCTCGCCGCGGGGAAATTGGTGAGGAATGTGTGTTGCGACAGGTTCATTGATGGCAGCCTATTATATTGGTTTCCTGCAGCAGAGCCACATGAACATCTGTGCACGTTATTTTCAATGACCCTCTTCAGGGCCACAGTACCATTATAGGAAGCGCTCAGGGATCAGAGGCTGTCTTTGGCGGTACCGGCAGCTGCGTTCCACACAATGGCTCCTGAGGGGGAGAGGGTCGCAGCTCTCTCTGTTAAGCAAAGCCTCTCTTTGCATTCAACTGATACATGCGACTGTGCAGGAAAGAAAGTTTATACAACTTTACTTTGTATAGATTCTTTTTTGAATCCATGTGTTTATGACTCAGTAGTGGAGTGAAAATCAGATCAGGGAATGGTATGTATGGTGCTGTAACAAAGCGACTACAGCAATGTTTAGGGATAAAACTGTTACGGTTTGAGGGAGGAGATGGACCCAGGATGCAGAGGTTATTACAAAAGGGGATTTAATATACAAAAAGGTCTTAAATAAGACAAAAACAAAACAGGAGCACTAACAAAAGTTACACTGGCGACAAGGCGCACGGAGTACAAGGAACGAGGAAGCAGGAGAAGCTGGTCGAAACAGCAGGAACAGACAAACCATCTCTCACGGCGTGTGGAGAAAACAACGAGTACAACCCGACACCAGACAAAGGGAAACAGAGGTTTAAATACACAGCAGGAAGGCCGGGGCAATTACACCAGGTGAAACACATGAGGATTGGCGATCACAATCAAAGACAGGAAGTGAGACACCGAGAAGCTGAAACAAGACAGTGAGAGCAAGGCTACAAAATAAAACAGGAAATAGAAAACACACAGACGACTGAAATTAACACACTAAAATGACAGGACACCATGTGACGGTGCGCACGGCGACCGTCACGGAAGCAATACACTGCCCCGTTTACACAAGTTATTATTACCAATGTGAAATGTTTGTGACGGTGCGCACGGCGACCGTCACGGCATTAGTGCACTGCCCGTTTACATGAATCATTATTAGGTTAACTTTGTGTTGCATGTCTTGTCCGTTTACCGTGTTTGTTTAACCCATCCATTTTCATACAAACCTCTGTGCATAATCCAAAAGCTTACTTCCATCATTACACCGCTACATTTTAAATACCTTTTTACCCGTCAGTTTTCTGTTAAAATCATCACACCATTCAAAGTCTTGTATTATAAATGTTCCGTTTATTTAGTTTTAAATCTTACATTATTGTTGGGACATGGTTTTTGTGCAAACCACAGGCCTCCTTTCAGTCAAACTTGTTACAAACATGCTGCATGTGCTGGAGTGGACTCAATCCCCCAAGATTCCACAGGTTCCATTGATCTTACAAAGTCAAGGAACTCAGTCTCCCAGAGGATGTAACAGGATGCTGCATGTCCTGGGGTCTGGGCAATATCACACAAAGGTGTCAAGAGCCACCAGGGTCAACTCCTATTGGTCACTCTGGTCCAAGACCTGTGAGGTCACCGGGGCCAATATAAGGAGAGGTCTCCCCAAGATCTCTCTCTTTCTACAATCCTTCGAAGGCCAGCAGGCTGTCCAGCCTCTCTTCTCCTACATCGCCAAGGGGGGGGGGGCCTGGCTGATCCAGCTTCCTTCTCTATCCAACCCACAACCGGAGGTCAGAGGTGCAGCTCCCCTGCCCACACTCTTCAAGGAAATCTCCTCGCCCTTCAAGCTCTACAAAACTCCTCGTAGCGACGCGATGTCCTGCAGGAAAACTTCAACCAGCACCTGAGCACACGGCTCGACAGAATCGCGAATGCAGAAATCTACGACCACAAAGCCAGGAGACGTCACAGAACTGCAAACTGAACAGCAACTTCTTTTCCTCTTTCCCTCGGACTGGTAACATAATCTGGGCTTAATAATTATACTACGCTAAGCAAGACTGTTTATTTGATCGGTGTGTGTTTATAAGTTTGATATATGCTGTGACGTTGTAGGCATAAGTTAAAGGAAGGTTAATAGTTAGGCTCGCCACAGGCTTTGTCCCTGACCAACATTATCTGATTAACATCCACACAGACACGCATAGCATCTCACCTAGTTAAACCTTCCCCCTGTGCCGTGAGGCAACCTCAGAAGAAGGGGGGGGGGGGGGGGGGGGGGGGGTCTTATCTTAGGGAGCATTCTTTAAAGCATGCTAATTTACATTCACACACACACTCACACACCTCCTAGTTAGTTAGTTTGATTGTTTAGTAACTTGTGTTTTTATACTTTATTATGTTAATAATAAATGTTCTTCTTTCACAAATGTTCTGTCATTAATATTGGATAAGTGAATCTTGCCAACCGTTACACTGTTTAGAACTCCATAACCTCCATTGTTCATTATATAATCTTTAATGGTAAAATATTGAGATTTCTAATTGAACTAGATCTAAATGAGACTGATCTTAATCAATAAATTGGCTATCTTTTCCCTTCTATGAAGGGTGGTGCCCCGCGAGAACTTTAACAAATTAAAGTTATGATTTAATATTAATATTTTAAATATTAATGTTTTACATTTTATTTTGATAACCAAATTTATTGAGTGCCTAAAGGCACACCATTCTATGGTAACTCTTTTACGTACTATTGCACAACATTATTCAATTATACACAGCATACGTTTTACCGTGGTTCCGCGTCGCGTCTCTGTTCGTTTGTGTTGAAAGCGAGCAGACCGCGACGCGGAAGTAAATAGGCGTTCGACTTCCGGGTTAGCCGGAAGTGAACCAGCGGACTATTTTATTTTGTTAATGCGTATATTATTAATTGGCTATGCCATCATGGAGCAATGGTATGAGAGATATGTTGTAAAAGTGTTTTCCAGTCATAAAGATTTTTTGAGATAAGCTGCTAAAGCTTTGGGGATTTTTACATGTGACACCCCTGTGTTTGATTGTATGTTGGATTGTTCCAACTGTGGGGGCGAGGTTAGATCGCATATAAGCCTGTGGGTTCAGTCTGTAGGGAGGCAGCTAAGGAAAGGACGTAAGTCTGAGAGCTCCCCTGGGAAGTATTATGCCGAGAAGTATATTGACATTGTATTGTATTGTATTGGGCCCACGTGCCGCTTTATTTTCTTATTTGCAAGTGTTTGTTTTTTCTTGCTCTTTTTTTTTATTAATTATATATTTCCTAGTTAATTCTGCCTTGTCGGCCTTAATATGGGACAATAAATAATCCCATTTTTAACTCTCAGAGTCTTCCTGAGAGTTATTTTTTCCACCACGCTCAAGCCACTCATTTACATCCCACCTTCAACACACCACAAAAACAATCTGTCTGCTCTTCCCACAAAAAAGTGTGAAGATGCTATACAGGCAAGTGCTTCCTGTTATAGGGAAAAATAAAGCAGATCGTCTCTATTCAGTTGGGGGCCGTACTTGTGGTGATGACAAACAGGCTGTAAGAGAGAGCCTTGCACTCATTTGTCAATCTTCCTCTGACCTCAAGGAGCTTTGACTTGCAGGACTGATAAGAGCAGCGGTGTAATCCGTCTTTAAGTCAGTTCAAAAATACAATGGGCGACTTGATAAATGTTTATGGAGAAAAATATACAGTATGTTCCAAGGCACTCTACTTTCCTTCCAAGCATTTCTCTTCAAAGTTTTTCAAAAATGTAATAATATAACGTCCGTGTGGTAATAAATGGTCAGATATCATTACTGCCCCTAAATCATCCATACAGGTTAAATAATAAACATTTTAAGCAGTGTTACACTATAACTTTGGCGACTGTGGTGGCCTGCTGTATTAAATTTTTTTGGGGGGGCACAGTTTCAAAATTAACCAAAAAAAGTTACGCTTCTCATAATTAAAAGAGATGTTTAAGTTGGTGTGTGCTGTGCAATCTGCCTAGTGCAGGGGTTGGCTAGAAAGAGTCTGGAGAAGCTGCTGTGAATGTTACGCTGCCTGTCACAACATCCAGCAAGACCGGTTTGGAAGTGAGTGAGTGATGGTCTGAGGATGCATATCATTAGAGGGTTGCATGGACCTCCATGTCATAGCCGACAGTACCCTGACTGCTGTTAGCTACCAGGATGCAATCCTCAGAGAGATTGTCAGACCTTACACTAGTGCACTGGGCCCTGGGACATGTGGCCAGAGTGTGTAGGCAGTTCCTTGATGACAAAGGCATTGATGTCATTGACTGGCCCTCTCGTTCCCCTGACCTAAACCCATATGAAAACCTATGGGACATTATATATCAGTGCATCCGACAAGGCAAAGTACTGCCACAGACTGTGCAGGTGCTCAATGATACCCAAGTCTCGGAGGAGATCCCCCAGGACACCATCCGCGGACTCATCAGGAGCATGCCCAGAGGTTCTTGGGTCTGCATACATTCAGGCACGTGGAGCTCATACACAGTACTAGGAAACATTATGAGTTGCTTTGATAAAAGTCATGTAATTGTCTTTGATTTTCTGTATGATTTTGAAGTCAGCCGTCAATGGGTTAATGATTTTGGTTTCCATTGACCTTTGTTACATCAGTTTGTTCTCAACAAATTAAAGAATGTACATCAGTAAAGATTTTCTACTTGAATAATTCGTTCATCAAGATCTGATTTAAGAGTTCGCTTACATTTGGAGCAGTTAGTTATTTGTCTGACACATGAAGTAATCTTTCATTCTTTTGTCACCTTTCACCCTCAATCTGTTGCACCTGACAATGACCTTTGTGCCTGGTCAGCCATGTTACCACCATTTAATGAATTCTTTGGGAAACTCTGTTTGAAGATTTCAGTAAGCCCCAAAAACACATCAAACTGATGTTTTGTATTACAACAGCAAGTATGTATGTTGTTCTTATCAGGATCAATTAAACACCTTTGTGAATTAAACTGACACAACTGTCTTTTGTCAGTTTGTTTGCCTTCATATTATATTCTACTGGCAGCCAAACTTTTACTTTATATACAGTATATACATTTATATTTCATTTGAAGTACAACGTTGCCGTGTGCATACGCACTCCAACATCATCTTTCATCTTCTCAGACAGATGTGTATCTATTAACTGCCTGGGGCTGCAGTCATCAGATGTCATTAATCAAATGGCCTCTGCTGCTCTCGTGTTGAACTCATCTTTCAAACACAAGAATAAAAGCTTCAGCATATTCCTTCGAAATGCACCATAAAATAGCATGATACCATCATATAGGACAGAGCAATCGACACACAAACAAAACTGTGATACTTTCAATGTATTTCCCCCTTGACAGCAACCATTTTACAGAAAGTAGGAAACTGTAGGTTGAACTGGGAAACACTTCTGCAGGTATTTATTCAACAAGAGGCACCATAAATGGACCTGAATTCCCTTACTAACATATAAACATTAAATTTAACAGTGTTATATGCTTGCCTTTCAGCACAAATTACTAACCTGAAACATGTAAGTGCCTACTTTGTTTTAATTAACACACTCTGATATGTCATTTTTTAAATGAAACATAATAGTAATTCAAAATTGTTCAGGTAAATTGAGACAATAACATACTTTAATGGAGCGACGCTTGCGAGCTAGTTCAGGCAGACACCTCGAGCTCCAATCATGTTGCTAACATCATGTGACATACCTTACTCTCCACAATCATCTATAATACACACCCACCTTATTAAGGGGTGTATTTAATCATTGAAAAAATTCCCATCACTCCCCCTGCCTCTGTGCCAGAATTGCTGCCAATTGCTTCAGCCCGTCCACCACACCAGCATTCAACTGTAGGCTGCGACTGGGTTTCAAGTATTAGCTCATCACTCCCATCTTATCTGTGTAATCATATCGGGGGGAATGATTAAGTCGGAGCCTCGACGCATAACACTTACCTTTTTTACTGCTGTAATAAACATGTGAACGTCAGTTGTCTGACTGAAAATCATTAAATATTGTCTGTGCCAGGTATCATGCCTGACCACAATTACATCATTAACAGCCCCTCAGCTCCCCTCCACTATGATTTGACCACCACTGCAAAATGTACATGCTTGTATCACAAACATCATCAGAACTCCTCAGATGAGGGTCAGAACAAAATACTTATTAATCACTCATTCCTTAATTCCTCTTTTAAGTGTTGCTAAAAGTAACTGGGCTAGTGCAAGCATGTAACTGGCTTTAGAAGCACATTTGATCTGCAGATGTGTTACCACAACAGAGTCGTAGTGGAGAGAAATTGTGGGTTTTATTCATGGTTTGTGTACAGAAACGGCTGATATGACCATAGATATATATATATTTAAAGGCTAGATGTCTCATCCGCGTTTCCAGCCAACGGAGTCGAACGTCCGCACATGGATGCCATCTTGCCACAGGCAGCTCGCCCACCAGTAACATTGTGTTGGTAGTGGTACATGTACTTTTTAAATAAAAAAAATGAAAAAATTCTTGGTGTATATTTTTAAAGGGAAATCTTGTACCTATATAGAACATTATTCTATTTCTTAGAAAATAACAATTATTTATAAGTATGCATCTCTGACGTTTGTAACAAACCGAACCGTTTAAAAATCGGTTGAGAATTTAGCAAGTTATGGTTATTTAAAAAATACGTACCACTACAATACAATGTTATGGGTGGACGAGCTGCCTGTTGCAAGATGGCCGCCAACGTTCGACTCCGTTGGCCAAGACATCTAGACTTTATATATATCTATGGACATGACAGCTCCCTAAAAGTGATCAGCCCCTGGTGGCTGGCTGCAGTATCTGTCATAAAGCCTTCTCCCCACTCCATGTTAGCGAACGAGACATGACAAGATGGTGTGTGTCGTTTTCGGTAGTCCCTATCACACTAAGTTTGTCCAAGTGCTGTTTTTTTCCAGTATATTTGGTTAAATTTGAAACTTAATGTTATAATAACAGTGAAAAACATCACAATTGATAGCTATGATAAAGGTGCGTTTGGTTGGGCATGTGTATCCTCAATTCCACAGATCCACTTTACGTTTGCTGACGCTCAGATTCTGGCTCCAAACGTCATCTTCTGCTCGAGATGGCAGCGTTCAGGATATTTTGGCTTCTTTTCCAGGTATTGGGAGGACGACCATCTTTATATTCTTAAACATGTTCTATCTTTACTTAAGACTTTTGTTAACTCAATGTATATAATATGTGTAAATGAGGGCATCCTGTGACAAAATTACGTTTTCATTTTTTCATTTTCACAAAAGCCTGTGTTAATCTCGACTGGGAAATGTGATACATCCAACACTTCGTTCCAGACATCATTAGGTCTTATATTAATAGGGACATGAAAAAACACTGTCTGGATGGATGTCACACTGCCATTCTCTCCCCCAATGCAGAGCAAGGGCATTCTTTGAGTGAGAGATCATGCCAACCCTGAGAGGAATAATTTACTGACATACGTCAAACCAAAGGAGCGCGGAGGGTATGCAGGCTCAGTTATGAGACCGGCTGAAGAGACAAAAGGAATCCCTGATGAAGTTCTTTTGAAGTGCCTTCTCCGAAAGTCCTTGGAAATACATATTGATGAAGTCCAAATTGTCTGGCCTGCAGGGAGAAGGCAGTCGACTACTTTGTAATGCGCTATACATATTCACTGAGGAGGACACAGCTCAGTTCTAAGCGAGAGCAGACTTATAACATTAAAACAATTCGAGATAATTAGAGATGAAGGGAAAGACCAGTTCCATCAGGAGAGATAATTCGCTCTTATAGCTTTTAAAAACATTTGTTTCAGTGCTTAAATTCACCGGTCCAGCCACCACTACATTATTAATGTCAAAACTGAAAGGTAGAAGTTTTCCAAGTGTGCTAAACAAAGTTACCTGTAAAATCTTCATGGAAAGAATTAGCATTCAGGAGATGCTGATCCCTGTGTGGAAGAGTGTAACTCCTAGTTCTCTGTTCAGAGACAATCTTTGAACTTTGGTCTCTAGACTTAGAAGATGGAGAAGATGTGACAACCTCCTGCGTGTGATTTGATAAGAGAGTTAACATTTACTTTTCAACATGTGATTTCATTTTACAGTAGCACAAGTCAGTGTTATTTAAAACAACAACATAAGTATTGTTTATGTAAATTGTGAATGGTCTCGCTTGCGTGAACCAACAGACACATCATCCAACCCTGGCTGTCAGTTACTCTGCTCTATGCTGATGATGATGATGGAGATGGACCCACCAGTAGTCTGCATGTTCTTGAATATAGATCAGTGTTTGGAATATAACTCAACACCACAACTGCAGATGGAAAGAATCACTTCTGATTCAAATCAATCAATCAATCAATCAATCATTCAATCAATCAATCAATGACATTTTTTGTATAGCCCATATTCACAAATCACAATTTGTCTCACAGGGCGTTAACAAGGTGTGACATCCTCTGTCCTTAACCCTCAACAAGAGTAAGGAAAAACTACTAAAAACTTTCAATCAGAACCTGACCAAGTTATAGACCATTTTATTTATTTACTCTAGAAACCTTACTAGTGTAAATACCCCTTAAAGTCAACAATACATTGTTATATATAATATAATTTTTCTAAAAACAGTTATTAGCATTAATTTGTGCATTAAAATATTCATCAACCACTTAATAACAGATTTAGTTGAATATAATTAAAAATTAAAGAAAACATTTAATTGTTCATTGACATTGGCATACATCCAAGTTCCACTCAGCTCTATGTAGCTTCTAGCCTCTTTTATCTTATTGTTTTGGTTTTCCTCCCACACCAAGTAGAGTTGTTGTTCAATACTTATTAATATTTTATCCAGTCTAAAATCAGGACTGATCCAGTGATCCAAAGCATATAATTTATATGTCTCTATTAAATCTACCTTGTTTTTGCTTTGTTAGTTTTAGGTAGTTGTTAAGTAAGAAAATAACTCAATCTCTCAAAGATATCTAATGTCTTTTTTCAGAGCAAGACAAAGTTTTCCCTATTCATGAACTTTGTGCTCAGACTATGAAGTGTTTCCTGTTATATTCTAATTATTTTCATATATGTCTGTTATGATTATACTTCTTTTCTTTTGGGTTTTAATGCTGTTTCTTTGTCTTGTCTCATTGGTCAGTTAGTTCCCAGTGTATTTAGACCCTCCTGTTTCCCCTTTTCTTCCAGAACGTTGTGTTAGTTCCTGTGTACTTTTTGTCTTTGTTGTTGGTGTTTTCATTTGACTGTTTCATTGGATTCTGAATTTCTGCCTGCTCCTCTCTCCATGTGTTTGCCTTTTTGGATTGTTCTCCCTGGTTTTTGACTTATGTCTGCTTCAACACTGCATAATCCTTTATTCATTATTTTTAATAAACACATATCTGACCAGCCTAAATTATGCTGGAGTATCTGCACTCTGGACTCTCACCTGTGTTTTGGTTGTGACAAAAGTTCTTCTGATGAGAACCCTGAGGTGGAACAATGCTTGCATCTTTTAGTGAGTTGGTATTTGTTCAGCCCCAAAACATACCTTTGATATATTGTTTTATTTGATATAACAATAGACGGATATAAATTTGAAGCAAAACAAAGTTCTGCTACACAAATTTGTTTTAATCTCTTGGGTGTTGAAGATGATGATGAACTGTTTCCTCTTTAGGCTTCAGTAAATAAAATCAAAGTAGACAAGGACCTGTCAAAAAAATGTGGATAAACCAAAAAGTGCAAAATCTATTTTGAAACGTAGGTCAGAGGACGTGGTCCTTCAATGTTGCCCAGGAGGCATTTTTTATTCTATCCTGCTGATAGTATTTATTTATATCAGCGAGAAATAATAATTTGAGCCTTTATAGAATTAAAGATTCAGTATAGAATTTACTGGCATCCATAGATTGGTGGCAGGATTGACAAAATAGATGGATTAATATGTAGAAGTATCTAGCAGTAAGTTCACTTTTGCAACAAACACTCTGGTCTACTATTGGACCCACTCCTGATCTAGATATAAAGGGCTTATTCTAAGGTAATGACAACTCTATAACACAAGTTTCAGGTGAAAATACACCTAAGACAATGAAATTATTAATATTATAATCAAATTGTGCCAATTGCCCTCCAATCCTACAAACTGGACCTTTAATGACATACTGCAAGTCAAATGTGTCACTTTAAACTGCAAAAGCTAAATCAGGCCTGGCTAAAATGTTGCAACTTAATGGTCGTTTTGTGGAGACCCAAACTGAGCAGAAAGGAGAATGTATGATGGACTTTGTTCATCAGGTGCACAGAAACACAACTCCTCATGGATGTATCTACTGGAAGCATTTCATAACACACTAGACTCTTAGGAGATTGTTTTAAGATTGACAATCAACCTCCAAGTGACCAAAAATCAATCACCGCCACCGCAAATTGAAACCGTAGGTCAAGTGAACTTGTGATTATTATGGAATACCGTGGAGAATTCCCATGGCATAGCTGTTTTTAACTCGAGTGTTTCAGCATACCACAAGCTTGACGTCAATAGTCTCAGTGGTCAGTTACTTACTTCACATAGCTCCAAGTGGTGTGCATCTCTGCCAAGAGCTTCAAGACTTCAGAGAGTTCAAAGACATACTACAACTCTTAATGAGACAATTTTACCTACGGACATGCAATCCCTTTGAATGCAGCCATTTATTTACTTATTCGCCTTCCACTTCAACGTAATCATACACACTGAACAGAGATGAGAACAACAGCAAAGGCTTCAGAGGAAAGTAATTGCATCAGTCCCCGTAGAGTCTCTTGATCTAACTGAAAAGAAAGTCACATCTCGAGACATGTAATATGAGGCATCCAGTGAAACATCCGGCCCACACAACATGGAATCTTAGGGGACATAATCACAACAAGTATGAGTGACAACTATGATCATGCTAGCAACTCCTGTTGCGATTCTGCATGCTTTCTGGTGTTTTAACATCTGTGACGGGATGCACCATCTTTGAGCCCACCATGGTTTTCCTTTCACGCAGTTTCATTGAGAGGGGGAGCGGAAGCACGACTTTAAAAAATCTCCAGCTATTCAAAAACAATATTTCATGCCCCAGTAATTCGGGTAGTTCTTATTTGTCTCTAATTACAATATCACAGTCGCTTTCAGAAGCAAATAGCCAGTACATCTATCGACACAATAGCTGTTGGGTTGATGGGAAGTTAGAGTCATTGTGTCCTCTCCTGAATGGTGCGGCAGTTATATGTTGCTAGAGGATAATATCATTTACCCAATGCAGCTCAGTCAGATATAATGGAGATCATTTATCCAGCTGCATGCTAATTTCGCTAACTAGAACCATCAACAACAGAGCAGCTTTTTCTTTAATGGTTAGTTCATGTGGGATGCATATAATAATAATCAAGCATTGAGATTAGGTTAGTTCATTTTTACGGATTCTTTTTTCAAAGATAACTCCCACAGGATTGAGTTGGAAATTAAAACAAGCCCAAGTGAACAGTGTTTCATCATATACCCTGCCTTTGCATCTCTATCGTTATCCAGTGACCCCAGACCCCATTGTTCCTCTGAATCTTAATATCTTCTTACTGAAACAGTCATTGGAGAAGTGGCCACCAAGACACACATTAGGAAGCCTGCCTCAGATTCCTTAGTTTCATTGGCATTGTGTCTATTGGATATAAAGAAAATAACCAAGATTGGATTTCCAGATAGAGGTTGGTTGTCACTGCTGGCGCCAAAGATTTGTTGGGTCCAGTAAGTGGCTACTATTGCTTAGTTCAAGTTTATTTGAACTAAGTCCTTGTTTTCTTAGCTTCTTAGTTGGACCACTATTTCAATCATTAATAATAACACTCAACAAGGTTATTCTGACCAAGCTACATTTGGGAATGAGGTGATACTGCTAAAAAGCAATCGAGCAGCACAAGAAAACAAAATGAGATCTTTGAAATCTTTCTGACCTGCTGTAATTTATGTTTTGGGGGGAAGAGCAGCGGAAACAAATTGCCATTTACATTTTTAAGTTAATGTGGTAAGGTTGTTGGGAAACTTTTTTCTTTTAACACAACCAGCAGTAAGGTTACAACATTATCATTCAGTCGGAGTCATGCTTGCGTCCACTTGATGAGTACACATCAAATATTCCCGCTTTTTTAGCTCGGATTTTAATCTCGGCCATGTCCTGAGGGAAACGATTCGCTCTTTAGCTACTATAAGCTCCACCAGCTCTGCAGTTTGGTGCTTTCTCTGAAAACAACTGCCTTCTATTGCAAATAATTAGGTTGAAAGTGAACCGGTAAAACTGTGGGCTAGACAGTTGAAGAGCTGGAACCTACTATCGAGCTTTGTGAAACTGAGGGGAGAAAAAAATGTAGGTGACAATTCTTCACCTAGTTTATAACTTGGGAGCGTTCTCTTTCATTATTTTCACGCAGTCATTTGATACATTGCTAATATAAAGAATTTGGATCATGGCTTCTTTAACAAATTTTAAAAAGTAAATTTTTTATTTAATTTAAGCTAAAGTAATGAATTAATCAATTAATTAATTAAGATGGTGGCATGTATGGACACTGCGGCCCCTTGGTGTGTTCTAATATGTTGAGTTCTACTGATATGTTCTGTTCTATGTTCTGTCTACTACAATGGAGATCTGAGAGAAACATCATTCAAATACCATCTCTGTCCTGTACATATGGCAGAATTGGCACCAAAGTTGACTTTGACCCGACATTTCGACAACAGAGCACAGATACATAAATAGAAAATGTTATGGATGTTAAAGGAGTTACAAACAAGGCATAAAACATTATGAAATGATTAGGTAATGTAAGGTAAGGTCAGAAAAAAACACACCTATTCAAATGTGTCTGTAAGAGAGATTTAAACGTGGAGAAAAGTTGCCAGACAGATCTCATCAGAACGATCGATCCAAAGAGTGGGGGTCCTGACAGAGAACAAAACCAAAAACATTACAATTAAATATTCCACTCTTTCTTTAAAAAACAAAAACACAAAAAACCACTACAAAACAACTGTGCTACATACAGTATTGTAAAATTAGGTTACAGTATGTTCCAATGATGGAAAAAATCTGTTGAGGCTCTTACTTTGTGAGCCGAACAAAGGAGTTTCGCCTGCACACAATGACATTTATCCTGAAGAGCGAGTTACACTAAATTTTCTGCCAAAATAGTAGCTCCCTTTTTATATTGCAACAAAGATTGGGCAATGATTAAAGTAGTGAATGCCCTCTATTATTTCAAAACAAGTTTTCTCCAAGGTCAAAGCACTGACAGAATATTTTCGCGAGCGCTTAACTGCTTCATGTTGTCACTGCCTGTATCTCGATGACCTATAAGGTGGCTCCCTCTCAGCAGCCAATTGCATCATATGTTTTATTAGTATTTACAATCTAATTTAGGTATTCTCAGGGGCAGATGGGCAGATTTAATAAAGCTAAATTTTGTTGCTCACTCAGCCGAGGAAGCACGCCCAGGTCCCTCGCCACGTTTTCAAGAGCAAAGCAGACACCACCCAATCACAGCTCCCTTGACCGCTTCCTCTCCTGCATGTAGCTATGCTGTGAATGCATGTATGGTGGTGTGAGTACACATGAATATCCTGTGCTTCCTCGATCAATATGCAAAGCACACGTGGTGGACACAAACCCTGGCTTTTCTCTGCCTCTGTCCACTGCCCCGTAGCACGTATCTCATTAAACATTGGGTAACCATTAAAGTAATGCTCTGTTGAGAAATCATCCTTCCTAAAGCACCATCTGTGCCATGTTGCCTGTCTATTCAATGCGTACGTAAACAGAGAAATACTTGATCAGAGGCTAAATAAAGCGCACAAAAACGCTTACATCTGGTCAACAGGTCAGCTGTAATCAGTAATCAATGCTACTTCTGCAGGGCCAGAGCTTTGCCATAGGGAAAATATTTGCTGAATAATTTCCAAAAATCAGGAAGAGGGAAAGAGTCCCTATAAGAGCTGATTGGAGAGGTGACATCGCTGATTACAACAGCACTGGCTGATGGAGCTTGTGCTATATGTGATAGGTCACCTCATCCCTTTTTTTATTGAATCAGGAAATAAGCGAGAGCCCAATGTCAGAAAGCGCGGTCGTTGGCAGGAACATCTTTAATCTGTCTCCTCGGCTATGAAATTAGCACTTTGCCTTTCTCATCCTCCGCTCGCTGTATTTAAATGTATTCAGATGAGGAGGAAAGGGCTGGTGCGGGGTGAAATTCCGGCAAAGTAATCAGCAGATCCATGATAATGAGATATTAGTGGTGCAGCTCTTATGTGTCTGGCAGGGTGTGAACCCGACTGCGGCTCAGACCCCAACAACTCTGCTGAGCAACAGTGCAGACTGTAGGTATATGAACAGCTACAGTCATTGTTCTTCAGGGTCTGTGATTCGGCTTATTCAATCGTAAATTATAAACAATTTAATTTGCAAAACAAAAACTGACAACAAACCCTAAAACAGATTATGTCATCTAAAATATTATTAGCACTCCACATTAATGGAGCGAGGCTTGCGAGCTAGTTCAGACAGCCAACTCGTGCCGCGCTGCTCCAATCATGTGACATAGATCATGTGACATACCTCACTCTCCACAATCATCTATAATACACACCCACCTTATTAGTAGGGATGCACCAATCCGATATTTGTATCGGTATTGGTACCGATATTGAAGAAATTTGTAGATCAGGTATTGGTGACAATTGGCCGATCCATATCGGCTGATCTATTCAGTGTAATTCTATGCTGTGCGCTGTGAGTGACATCATACGTAAGCAACACGCTGTGCGGAGCCTACAGTGTTTACAAAATGGGGCGAGCAAAAGGATCGGCTATCTGGAGCTATTACACATTACCTCAGCCGACAAGCTCCACGGCTACGTGCAACATCTGTAAAGTGAATGTTCCGAGGGGCGGTACTAAACGTCTAGTTATAATACGACAAACCTCATAAAGCACTTTTATCATTTCACGTGAGAGAGCACGCTGAGTTCGTTGAACAGAATAAAAAAAAAGGAGGCGGCATGCAGCATCAAGTGAGCGGAGATGTTGATGGTCACATCGCACTTCTTATTCATATCACAACCCTTTTCAAACATCGTTCTGTAGATGTTGAAATAGCCACCTGCTTGTTGCCAAACGACACCGATGCTGTTAGCTTACAGTGGCTAACATTAGCTCTAGAGAATGACAGCCTCCGCCAACATGGACGAGAAGCAAAACAGACTCACAGCCGAGAGAGCAGAAATGCTTGCTTTCCTAAGCAAGAAACTGCCAGTGATGCTTAAGCCTGAGCTTGAGAAGCTTGAGAAATCTGCTTGAGTGTGTGTGACTTAAGCCTCAACACAGCACAATCTTGAAATGTTCTCTTACTGGATTTTCATTCATCCAATGGCCTTCTGCCCCCTTAGTGGTGAAAAAACTTGTCAAGTTGGGACTACCTCTCTTTTTGTTGTTTTTACCAAGCTAGAGAAGCTATTGTTTTGATGCTTTTGTAATGGATGTTTAATTCCCATTTGCACTAAACTATATAAATAGCTGATTGCTATTTTTTTTTAAAGTCTACCAACCAAGCTAGTGAAGCTATTGTTTTCTCAATTTCAGCTGCTTAATTATTTTATTATTTATTTTGTTTTACATTGTATTTTGAATCCCTAATTGCACTGACTGAACCAGTCACACTTTATTTTTATGATTAAGATTGTTTAACTGGTGCACAATTATTAAATAAATAAGTAATTCAGTATATTTATATTTGTTTATTTGTTTTAAAAAAAAGAAATGTTTAAGTCAAGTCTCATGATCCCAGTCTTTTCCCCCCAATGAAACTTACAGTTTGTTACCATAATTGTGCGTTGTTTTTCTATATCGGTATCGGTATCGGCCGATACTAAACCTCAGAAATCGGTATCGGTATCGGAGGTGAGAAAAGCAGATCGGTGCATCCCTACTTATTAGGTGGTCTATTTAATCAGAAAATATCCCATCACACCCTTTGCTTGCCCCCGCTGCGGCATCAGTATTGCTGCCAGTTGCTTCAGCCATTCCACCACCCCAGCATCCAGCCGTAGGGGGGGGTTATAAATATTTGCTCATCGCTCCCATCATATCTATGTAATCATATCTGGGGCAGTGAAAAAGTCTGAGCCTATACACATACCAACATGTTCTACTGTTACAATAAACATTTGAACGTGAGTTGTCTGACTGAAATACAGTTATGACAGTAAGTGTCCATCTTACCCGATGGACAACTTAATTTGGACTCCAGTTAGTTTCAAGCAGTAAAGCAAGTAGATTCTAAATGTTGGAAAGAGACATCACTCCTGCTTAAATCTGTGCTTTGAATCTTGAGTTGAAGAATCAGAATCGGTATCAGGAGAGACTGAAACACAATGAAATCACATCTACTAGATTTGAAATACATTTGATTCAAGTTGTGACAAGATTGGGTTCACATCAGCATCATGATGAAGTGAGGATAATACTAGATCAAGCTGTAGTACACTATTTACCTCCAGTAAGTACATTAAGTAAGTAAAGTAGAGAAAGGAAGTGTGGAAGTTGAGTTTTGAATATTTTTTTTACTTTAATGCAGAAGACAAGTTTAGACTGGGTTTGTAAATAATTATAAAAGCCAGAAGGAGGCTGATAATTACGTCACACTGTCAGGGGAGATGCACCCACAAGCCGTCAATCCCCACATATCAATCGTACTTCAGCTGAGCTCCATCCAAAGGCCAACAGGGATTGGTGCTTTTAAGTGTTTATCCCTAAGTGCACAGGTAATCTACAACACATGCAAAGCAATTCAAAATTTCAAATTAGCAAACAATATCTCCACTTTTATGCACATAATGTTGGGCAACAAAATGAACCATAACAAATACACAAACACACAACTCAGTAAATGTCATGCACACATCTTCTTATTTCTAATCGTAATGACTGGAATAGGAGGGCTTTGGGGACACTGAAGACAGAGGATATTCTAGTTGTGTCTTAAAATTCAAGTAGAAGCCGTTTGACCTATTTGACACTTATGTTCTTGAAATGTGGACTTTAATAAGATGGTATCAGATATCGGGCAAGCTTGTGTAACCCTATAAACTGATGGCATAGTTTGTTGAGGATGTCTAGACTCAGAGCAGACACAAACATGTGCCCTCTCCTGAGGAAGGGCCCTGGCATCTAAATGGATGAGACCAGTTCTTGAATTACAATGAGACGATTTAAGAGCTCAGTAATTCATTGTGAGGAGAGAATTTGAGAGACTGAGTTGGTTTAATGTAGAACAGCTACTAGGGACCGTCTGACCCTTTCATCAGTGCTCTTAGGTTTAAGTTTGGGTAAGCAGCTTACTGTTGCAATGTCATGTGTCACCCATATCATACAAGCTTCTTCTGTCGATAGTTTAAAAAAAACAACTCTATCTATTTCTATGATCTTGCCTTTTTTTTATTATTCTCCTAATCACTATTGCTGGATATATTGAAAACAGTACCACTCTCACAAGGTCCTCTGTTGTGGCCAAAAATTGGTCCAGACCAATTAGTGTCTCATGAGGAAAAATAGACGTGCTCTGACAGCACGTCCACTGCAGACACGACTTAGGTCATCGACAACAATTTGCAGCTTAGGTTGTTTTATTTGAATCTTGAAATTGTCTCTGCACCGGCAACAGCCAGTAGCCGGAAGCAATGTGTTGTCGGATTGTACGTCCATCGTATTCTCGTGAAGGCAACATCTCAAGAATGCCTTGAGATATTTTCTTCAAATTTGGTTCAAATCTTTTCTTTGACTCATGGATGAACTAACTAGACTTTGCTGGTGAAAGGTCAAGGTGACCTCACAAAGCACATTTCTGATATCCCTGGAACGCCATCAAGGAATCCCTTCAAATTTGACACACATCACTTCAAGGTAGAACTGCTTTGACATTGGTAGCCAAAGGTCAAGGTCACGGTGGCCTCACAAAGTAGCTTTGATTCATGAAGGATGTTTGTTTTTCATGACATATCAGATCAGCTTGAGGGAATGTCTTCAAATTTAGTATAAACGTTTAATTGGATTCCTAGATGAACTGGTTTTAGCTCTTGGGGGTCAAAAGGTCACTGTGACCTCTTAAACACATGTTTAACTTTGTGAATGTAATATCCTAGGGACATCTCAAGGGAACTCTTTCAAATTAGGCACACATGCCCACTTGGACTCACTGATTTACTGACTAGATTTTGGTGGTCAAAGGTCATGGCTGCCTCAAAAAATAAATGTTTTTTTAGACTGCCTTGAGGGAATTTCTTCAACTTTTTCCTTTCAGTAGTCACTTGGACTCAAAGATAAAGTGATTTACATTTCAGAGTTTAATGGTCATGGTGACCATATATGAATCTTGAAAAAAAATATGTAGAAATTGTGAGTGGCATACAACCGCAGTATGGTTAATCAAATTTACTGTTGCCACTATCATCTATCACAATAGGTCTAAAAAACGACTGATGAAAGGTATGACAAGGGAGCTTCTCCCTTAAAGCTATGCATGCACATGACCACACACAAACACCTGCAGCAAAGTGCAGCCGTATAATCAGTTAACTAAATTTACAATATCAGTATTGTCAATAGATAACCTGTGGTGATTGCTCTGTTACCGTTGAAATTATATTCTATAGTTGAGTCCAGTTTCAGGAAATTCAGTCACCATGTGAGTCACCACCGACGCTCTGATGTCAGCTCTCACCTGACTGGCAGTTGGGAAGAGTGATGTCACTGTACTGTTTGTAATGTAGGTGGCAGCCTGAAGGACACCATTCATCTGAGGAAATACTGCATGTCACTGCGGCTTTACTTTATCTCCAGGAAGCTACTTCATCAAAGTTTACCGCTGGAGAAAAGTGGCTACTGACAGGTTGATTCAGGGCTGAATTAAAATCTATATCTATCTACTTACTGTGTTGATGTGGAAAATACAACAGGTCATGGTGTGGCTTGGGCTTCAGGCCTTAGTTTGAACTATTTTTTGCTCTTAATGGTTCTTTACAAGCCTAAGCAATAGTGATTTTTGTGAAGCTAACTAAAAGCAGCTACCTTGACAGGATCCACTCCGCCGGCTGGGCAGGGAGACACCATTGTTGGTTTTCTGGTAAAGAGAAATGTGTTATAGGTTCTTCATACACGGGATGTATCTGAAATCTCTTTGTAGTTACTAACACAGTGAAAGGTTTTCTGGTTTTGAGTTTTCACTGTATGTGTGGTTTGTTTGGTTTTATACATTTCCGATTTATTGAAAATCGCTCAGGATCAAAGTAACCTTGAACTCTGAGTGACAGAGGAGGAGGTTTGGGAAATACGGTCGTCACAGTTCCTCTAAGATGTTGCTGTCATTCAGGAACAAGATGATAATGAAGTGGTTAATAAGTCTAAAATCACAATGTATTGAACGTAGTAATGATTAAAAATTGTCATTCAAATTTGACCTTGCGTGTGTCTTTGAAACCCTGTGACGTTGTGGGCCAGAGCTTCAAGTGGACAAAACTTTTCACCTGACTACTGAGCAATTATAATAATAATTATAATAATACAATTATACAGTGTTGCTTTATTGGCTTGTTACAAGACAAAGGGACAGTGTTGTAGAATAATGGACTGTAACCAAGAAATGTCCCGACTGTTGCTACAGAATTAGGACCAACTACAGCGCTGCCATACAAATAGATGTATGTCAGACTGCTGTTTATTTTTTTTAGTTTATTAGTCCATGTTTTCCATGCATGTAAAAGGTGAGCACAATCAGCAGACCTGAAATCCACCTATGAAACGCAGGACATTCCCATTTCCAGTGCAGACAGGAAGTTAAGTATTGAGCATAGTACCATTTTGTAATCCAAGTAAAGACTTAATCACCGGACTGTCCCTTTAATGCTATATTCCATTGATCCGGTTCGACATAAAATGAAGCCAACCACTGTACAGGTTCGATGACCCTTTCCTGCCTCTTCTGTAGTCCAAAGCAGCTGTCTGACGGGATGGAATTCCTGAAGCCTGGTTTCAGCCTGGGCTGTGACTGATCTCTTTATCTGCTGTGAGGGATGGGTTGAGGGATGCCTTCTCCCATCTGGAGGGCAGACTACGGGGAAGAGCACTCTTTACCTCAAACCTCGACAAGGACACACAAATATCCCTGAGCTGCTTTAATCTACAAACCCTATCTCAGCTTTCAACTGCACCTTGGTTCAATTATAACTGTAGTTAATCACGTCTTGCTCCTTATTTATGCGGGTTTGGGAGTCATTTCGAATGACTTTGTACACGATGAATGGATCAAGATTCAAGCTCTGTCGTGTCATGGCCACAAGGATCAGGGAAAGATGATTGCAAACATTCAACAGCATTTATCAGTTCATTTAATATCCATTAGCCATACATGGATATGACAAATAAACAACTTCCTTATTGTGGGGAGATCAGGACTGCATAAGTTTAACTTAAAACTTAAGATAATATGAATACATCATTAATATATTAATGGGAACATTTTATTAGTTGCCATGTATTTTACATGTTTGCGTGTAAATTAATTTCACATGATGAGCTAACTCATCAAGCACTGTTCACTGGCTCAAATAATCTGCTTAATCTTGGAATAACTTAATTAGAATTAACTTTAAATGTAAAAACTGAATACTGTTTTCTACGTTAGATGTACTCACTTGGCATGTTTTTAAAGGTGTTTAGATAATTTGCCAGTCTACTTATCTTAACTTGGGTGATATTGTATTTCCCTTTTCTTATTGCCAACGAATCCTGCGTGCAGAGCCAACACATCAATCAGTATATCCTAGTAACAACTATTGTGTGTGTATCCAAACCCTGATATATCGTATTCCCTTGAACCACAGAACACTGTTGTTGTCCAAAAACATAAACAAAAAAAAACTATAAACATTAATGAGGTACACTATTGTGCCGGGGAGAATATGTCTTCATTATCCTGTACACAATAAACGTGTATAATTCCATTGCTAAAAATACTCTCTATCATCTTCCTCTTGTTTCCTTCTTTTTGCTAAAAACTGATACCACACTAAAGGGTAGATACTGGGAAAGTATCATGAATAGAAGCATATATTTGTGAGGTGCTTTTAAAGAGGTCACATACATTTTTGCTACTGCTAAATAGACAGTGTGAGAATTCACAGTGAATATTGTTTACTTACCAACCAAGCCTAATCTGCAAGTTTAGCATCAGCTTTTAAGATTGGTAAGTGCAATGGTGGAGTGCACAGCCAATTTCAAACACGCTAAACACCTAGTCCTTGCCCGGCCTGTACGTCTTGACACTTTCTGAAAGCATGTCAATGTAGCGCCCAGGACGTTTTGTAAACATCTTATAAACACAACAATGGCTGAAGCTTTGGCCAGAGAACTCTTACATATAGACAAAGCACTTTAAGAGACGTGTCTGCAGTAAAACCAATGGGCCATGTGCTGAAAGACATCCCTCTGCAGGAGAGAACACACTTTCTTGCCATTATTCTTTATGTGGATTTGTTGAAAACATGAAAAATACATGAGTCCCATTCATTAAATGTATTTCATGTATAACAGACAACGACATATTCCCAGACTTTGATGCACAAAAGCATTGCTTCCACAGGCAGCTCATACTCTTAATAAACCACGTCACAGCATAAGCAATTGAAGAATTTCAAATTCTGTCATGGCTGCCAGGAGGGGTTTCACCACCATCAAAGCTGATGCATGCTATTGTCCTCTTCTTCACACTTCACACCAATATTATTTTAACGCTCTTGGTCATTTTAGAAATGTGTGGCCACAAAAGGTAGTTTTTTCTTATTATTTAAAGGGTGCAGCCAGAATACAAAACATAGGTTGATGAGCAAATTCATTTTTAGAGCATCGATTCGCTGTGAGCAAGTTGACAACAAAATGTACATATCCTGTGCATGCATTGTTTGACTGTGTGCATGTAAGTACATCCTGAGCTGGAAACAATAGAGGAATATATTCTACTGCATTAAAAACCTCTTTACGAAGGATCCAGAGTCCATGATACGATTGCGTGATTATATAGGTGTTAGGTTTAATTTACAGTCAACAAATAGTTTAGCAATGGCTCGACATGAATCTCCTGTTCCCTACCTGGCAGAATATAATTGAAGAGGATCATTGAAGCTTGTAGTACAATAATGATTACTGATTGCATTGTTGCTGTACAGATCTGATCCATGCGCTTCCCTGATGCGTCACCTTGATGATCAGTTACAGGAGCGGTGGAGCTCCGTGCAACTCGTCCTACGTTGTCCGAAGGGACCCGGCATGATAGAGAGCGTAATAGCTCCAACCATCTTCTCCGCCCCAAAGAGGTGCGGGCAGGAGGCACTAAATCATGTTTCCTTTCCTCCTCGCCTCTTCTGTTCATTTAGAAGCTGAGACTAATTTATTCGGCGTCTCTGTGGGTCTCTCCGCTTTTCTCTTCTCATTTCGCTTCTTACCGATGAAAGTGGTGAGAGCTCCATCCGTTTAGGGCAACATGCGCAGCAATAAATCCTCGCTTGGCATCTAAGAGGACTTCCTGAACACAACACCGGGGCCTCTACAGATTGGCCTGCCCTTGCAGATGCATGCACAGATTGAAATATCTGATGAGGGAATTTGTGAGTGCAGAGTACCTGCTCGGGAATATGAATCTCCATGCTCAAGCGATGGGTTGATTTGTGCAGAGCAAGTATTTACTGCCTAAAACAGCTGTTTGTATCCCACTGCCCATTATGAAACACAATCAATGAAATATGATTTTAATCTCCTTCTCCCTGTGTGGCAGACTAAATTGCTTATACTATTAGGATTGGTATGAATCGCAGGATGTTGTGTGTTTTGTTAGTTTCCTGCCATGGTACAACTATGCCATCCTCTTTAGCAGTTTTGTTACAGGTTGTCTCTATCCTCTGATGCTGAGAGATCAGTTTTACAACTAATACAAGCTAATAGAATGACCCCATGGCGTTATTCATAATGAATAGATAATTTATTCTTGTTTTATAGATCTATTTGAACACATTACTAAGAAACAACATGATGAAAACTCTCACTAACTTAATTTATAGATAGACTTAAGATAATTAATAATAAGCGGATGATGAACATCTAATCCACTGCTGTTAATGAAAAGGTAAAAAAGCTCTCTTTAATATGTCTTAAATGTGAAATGTAATATCAAGTCTGCTGTTGTAAATTTTAATAAACCATTAATAATATGGGAAAATATTCTCGTTTGGTAGTGAAAATATTGATTTATATCTGTACGTTCCTTAGTTAAAAGTGGTTATTATAAAGGGCAATAATCTTAATATACTAAGTTGTGCAATTATACAATGATCAGTACTGAATCACAACTGTGTAGTTTGAAATGTTATTAAGGTATTTAAGAACAGTCATTATTATTATTATTTTTATTATATAATAGTTATATATAATCAGAAATAAAGTTAATGGATGTTATCTTCATATTAAAAATGCCATTAAGCATCAGTGCATGTCAATGTTTAAATGACACAATTATATTACGGAATCCTATGTAAAATCCCCAGTTACACATCATAAATGATCAATAAAAAGAGTTTAACTTGGTACCATTGTCTAGTAAGACAACGGTCAAACAGGTAACTGTCCATAAGTTATTCATATACAGTAGCTCATAGTTTTACATGTCTCAATACAAAGTGGAACACTAATATCTCTCTTTGACCGCTTTTCTACGAGTCCAGTCCAGAACAAGCTGCCAGTGAAGAACTCACATTTAGTGCAGTGGCATCACATCAATACTCCGCTACAGAGCTGATGGAGCAAAGAACTTGAGACGAATCCCTCTCACTTCTGACTGATTCCCAGTCACAGTGCTTGTTACATTTTAACATGCTGGTCCCAAGACATGTCTCTGGCACGGCTGAGCACAGCTGTAACCCTTCAATGCCCAAGAGAACCATCTGCACAACAAGGCCAGGTGTGGTGAATCACAGTTGAACTCTGCCGAACTTTTATCAGTAAACCGTGGAGGATGTTTACAGCTGACGGTTGAGCCCTGAGCCTTTGTTCTCTCGTACCTGTGTGATTGTCTGATTATGGAAGCACCTGATATCAATGCATTTTCCATAAATCAGCAATCACTGTGATGAGTGAGGCTGTTATGACTGATAGAACTGATGGCTGGACTCCCGCAAATCAAAGCTGCATGAGCTGCACCTTTCCTTTTGGTTTCCACAAACACCCGAAGCCGATGCTCAACAGTAATTCATAACACACCTGGTAGTTGTCATCAAGCAGAGCTAAAAGCATGTGTAGTTGTGTTCTTACGATGACATGCGATGCCTGATCATCCACATCCAGCAAAAGAGAAAAGGTGAGCCGCTGCCTGTGTGCAGCAGAGGGCTGCTTTTCCCTGATAGAGTCCTGAACATTGGTCAGGCATTTGTGTGGAGATGTTGAATGCTTATGGTCCACTGGCTTTTACATTGTGTTCGTTAGCATCTTGCGTCCCTAATTCAATGCAAAGGAGGATGTACTGGAGTTGAAGCAAAACAAAACGCATAGTGAAATACAGTCGAACCAGAATGCTTTTCCAACCCACTGCACTCAGTTTTGTCTTGTACATGTATTGCCACTTTGTATCAATTTCAGCATCTTGTAGAAAATTTATTATTTTGTGCCTTTAATCGGTTTCTGTGGATATTTATACAACAAACTGTTCATGCATCTTGTAATATAACTATCTCCTCTCTCTCCCCCCACTCCTCCCCTTTTCTCTCCCCTCTTTTCTAACCATCTTTCCTCTCTTCTCCATGTTTCCCCACTCAGCCCCCTGGTCACATTGTGTCTGGTTCGAGAGATTTCTTCCAGTTCTAACCCTCCAAACTCAGGTAAATTATCAGATATAAAATCAGTTTCATAAAAAATATCAATTAAAAATCATCTTGGGAGGCTTCCTGATAGACACTTAATAGATTGAAACCGTTGAAACTACAGTATTTACAAAGTGAGCTAAATGTGCAGTCTTAATTTTGGATTAAGATAAATTGACCTTTTCAGAGCCGTCAATCGGGGACAGAAGAATACCTGAATGACGACGGTGAGGAATGTGAATATCTGTCACTGCTAATGTTGGCTGCCTTTCATCGGCACGCCCTCCTATGAAATCATATTCCTGAAAGTAAAAGATCTCCATTTGAAATCCAGTCAGCCTGAAGAATAAGAATGTTAAATGAGATACAGACTATGAGACATCTATATCATCTACAAAATGTAAATGGCTAATAAGAAATTTGTTTGAATAAGGCACTCCTTCAGATTTGAGAAGGGAAATATCAAAAAGGGTTTATTAAGTCCTCTTTCTTTTTTCAAACTCCCATTTCGGAGCCGGCTCACTAAAAGTAATGACACCGGGAGAACATAATGGACTTTTAAGTGGTCCAGACATTCAGATGGAACTGGACCTCTGCTTTAATTTTACAGTAAGAAATGACACAGCGTAGATGAGACTGCGGTGCAGAGAGATTTTCATAGCTTAATGACTGTCTATAAATAGAAGAATTACCTGGCAGACACCAGGCAAATCACTGCTGCAGCCACACACGCTCCACAGCGGCAAGAAAAACTGGGAGCTCTTATGAATTCCCTACTTTTCTGGATGAATTGGTCATACATTTTGACCTGACCTTCACCGTCAAGCTCTGAAGCTAATAAAACAATGGAGTCTGTCGTGTGTGTATTGAAAACAGCCTTTGAACACTTATTCTACTGAACCGTATATTTTTGTTGAAATTAGTTTTATCACATCGCATGGAAAAAGTTGGCACAAACAAACAAATGAGGGAAATAAACCGGGCTCAGGTGCAGTTACAAAAAGAAAACAGTTATAACTCCCTATTTAATGGAAACCAACAAAAAGAATGCATAACAACCCTGCACTTATTAGAGACAGCCACAACCCTGACCCTGTAAATTGTGTTTTAAACCGGTTTTCAGGGTTAATTAAACCATTCATATTTATCAAGCTTTGAAGTTCACTGGAGACCCAAGATATCAGCCAATCAAAGGGTTAAGGTTTGAGTCTGTTTGAGACAGTTCTATGGTAGACGTAGCTTGATGTTTAGGGCCTTTGTCCTGCTGCATCACCTGCTTCAGCTGAGTCTCAGCTGGAGGACAGCCACCATATCATTATCCTGTAAGATACCTTCATAAACTTGGGAATTAATTCACCCCCACGACTGATGTTGCGTTGTCCAGCCCCAGAGACAGCAAAGCACCCTTCTTCACTGATGAGCTGGAGTTTTCATTGATTTTGATTTAATGTATAATGTGTTTTTGCAAAGGTGAAAACATCAATAAACATATATTCATGCTTATGTATTGTCGCTGTGCCTTTCTTCTGAAGCGCCTGTGTGCTCTCCGACCTCCCTCGTGCTTGAGGTGAAAAACATCTTCTTCAATGTCACCACCAAGAAAAATACAACACAGCCAAAAAGAGGCAAAGGGCCACTCGTTTCCTCCATGAGCACTGCTTCAGGCTTGTGCGCACGTCTTCGTCCTGTTCGCATTCTCTTGCCTCCAGGGACTGCAGCTAGTTGGTGCAGCTGGCATCAAGTTTAAAAAGTTGGAGGTGCGTAACCAGCCAGCGGACGCTACTCAGTGCCTCACAGAATGAACTCAAACTAAATTGTCAAATCCTATTTTCTTTTTGTGAGTTGATGTAATTATAAACGATTGTGCAAAATGGGCATAAAGTACTGCTTCATATTGATCAGAGGGCCCTGAATCACACTGAATTGTGTCATGGCAGATTATGTGATATTGGGTAATGTTGTATCATTGTCCAAAGAATCAATACTACATGATATCACGATGGACCTGCCAAGTTGCACCTTTATTATACAGTGTCCTTTTTACACCATGCATAGAACTGGTCTTCGCAAACAATTAAACCTTAGTTTCATCATCAGCCAACAACATATTTCCCCACTAGTGTTGGTTCAGCAGCAGTGGACACCATGCTCATTGGAACCAAGCACCAGTGTTTTGTTTAGGAGAATCGTTCAGATCCAGATCCAATGATTCCTTTGAGACTGTTGCTCTGAGTTTCTTTATTTTGAAACCTCGCTGATCATTCTGCTTTGTGCCTTTGGAGGCATCTTAGCTTGGCAGTCACTTTGAGGGAGAGTAGCCACAGAACCAAATCTGAACAAAACACATAATGAGTCAAAATCTGTGGACTGACGAAAATATCAACTCTGAGACATTTTGGAAATGAACAATACTCTATTGATTCTTTCTGTTAGGCATCACATAGTTTTTCAACAGAATAGCAAGCAATCTTTTTAACAACCTGTGATGCCTCTATTAGAGGATAGCTTTCTTTTATTCAGACTGCACTATAACATTTTCAATATGGACAAGAACAATAAAAGGTTTTTTGTCCTTCGTTTTCTGTACTTTCTCTGGAGGAGGTACATGTGTGAACACAAAAGTTTGATGCAGACTTTCACCTTCTGGCCGTGTAGTATAAGGACTACGGAAAGTCAGGAAAACAATAAAGAAAACAAATATCCATGTACCGCCTAAATAATGCAGAGGATTTGTTGCTGTTGTGAACGTGTATGTGCAGAGAACCTCCAGCTGTGTTGTACATGTGTGAAAAGCAAACTAAACTGTAAGCCGTTTCTCAAACATCACCTTCGGGTAAAGTCTGAAGAATTGGGTACAGACTTTACCTGCAGTTCATGTCTGAAAATGGCTTACCTGAAAATGCCCCTAATACACAAAACTAGGTCCACAAAGAAAATGTCTTCCGTGTTTTATATAGAAAATATATGTCTTGATATCAGTTGGTCTTATAAGGTCCACGGGACCTAAAAAAAACTGGTTACCCCGGTGTGCAGGGGCTCTCTGACAGCAGAGTTTATATGACATGAAGCTGATAAAATAAACTCAATGTGGAATGTGGCATTTGCATTAAACAGAGGGAGAACTCAGGGCTACATGTGTCTGCCAGGTGCACTCGCTGATACACAGCATAATTCATTTTAACGCAGATATCCGTACCCCCTTGAAGACCATCACTCTCCTGCTTTTGACACAACTGGTTCAGCAAAAAACTAAAAATGTAAAGTGAAAGCAGCCTAATGCCTGTGGTGTCCAGAGATGATTTCTCTCTGCAGCCCTGAAGACAGATGTGGACGGGGGCGAGGCGGAGCACAGACCATTGCATTCAGAAACCCGCTGTGCATGCTCGGTGGAGAGGAAACAAGCCATCAACTTTCACTTTCGCAAGGAGAGTATCTTTGTGCCGAACACTCCCAGGAAACGCCTCCTGCCATTCTCCTCTCTCTGAGCACCCTGTACAACCAGACCCCATCCGGTGCCCGACAACTGAATCTTCACATGCCGCCACATTGTCTCCCTTTGGCCAGAGGAACAAACAGTGTCTTCCCTCAGGAGAGCTCTCCCTGCTTGGATCAAAACCAAGTCCATTGAAAATAAAATGGGACAAAACAATGCTTCATGATCAGAAGTGCAATATTCCTCCCACCACCACCACATCTCTGCTTCTAAAGCATCGACACAGAGAGTGCTTTTGGTGTGGAAACAATAGAATTTCAGATTTGATGTCTCTGTTGAGGTTTGAACCGTTGGTTGCCAGCTAATGCACAGTTTATGACCTGAGGGGGAAAGAGCCAAGCCTCAGGGGCTGTGAGGGGAGGGATCGTCTGCCCAGACTTGGCCATCTTAAATCCTCTGGTCAGAGCGTTTATTGCCCCCAAGGTGCCTATCATGATTCTACACAGTCTTTTTTTTTTTTGTGAGCAAATTCCACTGCTTGATGAGGATGTTCCTATAACTCACTGCAAAGAACTATGCTAAAGTGTAGTCCCAAAGTATCAACCATCACAAAGTATGTTGACAAGTTCGACAAGTTTAAATCAAATCCCTCTCAGACATTTCACAGATAATGTATTTTCTACACACGGTAAGAATGATCTGTACACTTGGAACATGCTGCAGAGATCACATTCTTTTGTTCACAGCACATTGGCAACGGCAGCCGCTCTCATAACCACACTGTCTTGACATCTTCGTTGATGTCTTCTACGTGTATGGCACCTCCATTTCACGCTGAGATATTTCTGCTTGCTTTGTTTTTCAATTTTGAGTCTATAATTTGTGTTAAAAGCATCGTCAACCCCTCCACTCACTTGCAGTTAATCCAGCAAGAATCTCTTCTGTGTTTCCTAATCAGATTCTGTTTATTTTATTCTTAGGGGCCAGGCAGAGAAAGTCCACAGAAACTCCAGAGGCTCCAACTTGGAGATTTGCGTTCACACATACACGTCCTCAGCAGCAACTGCATAGGATCTCTGGAGTTCAGGGCATGTCTGAAAGCAGCTTAAGTGTAAACATGTATACTATAGCCAAATTGGTGCAAGTAAAACTGAAACTATAACAGCTTCCATGAACAAATTATATTTATGTTTTGGTCTTCAGCCCCACCCTTTTTCTTGACTTGCAAAGTGTTACACCATACTGATTATCTAGTTCAGGGGTGTCCAAACTACGGCCCACGGGCCATCTGCGGCTTGCCATCCATTTTAAATTAATTACAATTTTAAAAAAAAGAAAAAAAGAAAATTCTTTGAGGGAAACCAACATTTTAATAGCATTTAAATGGCACTTAATTATAGCACTTTGTAGTGTTGCTCTATATTTGGAGAAATTCTACTTTCTTGATACTTGTTGTTCTGGGTTTGTACCCTTGAATGCACTTATTGGATAAAAGCGTGAGCTAAATGAAATGTAATGTAATGTGATGGACTATGGCCCACTGTATTGCACCTGTCCCTCAGAACGCCGACCGCCTATCGCGACCCACCTGCAAGACGACGAGCAGGTAAAATAAACACCTATACAGGCGAATGTAGCCCCGCCCACCTAGTGCGCGAGCGTCTCCCCTCACTGCCCAGCGGAGTTTCTAAGTTTTACCACTCTAAGTAGATAATCAAAACAACATCAACATGTCTCAATGACACTCGTGGTGATCAAGCGAAGCTTTAGGAGCTAAAGTAGGTGACTCTCACCCACTACTGACCTGTAGAAGACAGGATGGATGCAGCAGCAGTAAAGACACGGTGCATTCACTTCCTCATCCAGACTGCACCTGGCCAAAGAGACAGGACGGGGTGCAACTGGTCCCGTGCCAAACGTTCCACCTGAGTGCTGCTGTCATTCACTGATTTCTCTAATGAAACTACTTAAATTACTGTTAAAGTAATTAAATACAATATTTTTGCCCATACCACATATAGAAGGGGGCGCAAAAAACTCTGCCTAGCAAAAAGTAAATAAAAAACTTTTTTAATTTTTTTTGCTCGGCGCAGTTTTTGGCCCCCCCCTCTGAGTAGCGCCCTAGGCAACCGCCTGTGTCGCCTGTAGGAAAAACCGGCCCTGGTTGTGTGATGCTTGGTCAGACCAGCAACACCTTAAATCAGGGTCAAACCTCAGCGAATGCTTTGGGAGAAAATGGTGATAGCAAAAGGATGGAGGCTTTTGCACCATATCTTTGCTCATATGTTTTGGCTCCTGACTTTGCATGCTTTGTCCATGTATACATGATTGCGCATATATTTATTTGTCAATATATACATATAAGTCTAATTGAGTGGGTCTATTCAAGCACAAGCACGCACACTTGAATGTCACATTATCATAATTTTGAACCTAGGATTTTAGGGATCTCTCTGTGTATAAGCTGATTATTTACTTAAGCAAGCTAATGGATTTTGTTGAAATGAAATCCTATCACCACACTAAGGATGTCAGTCATTCTTAATCTCGATTTATAGAGATTTCTGTTCAGTTTACAACTCATCATCACTGCAGTGTGGCTTTCGGATGTGTCATGACTTCATATCAACTTCCACTTGATCACATTATCATGAGATCTTCCCCCTCTGTAATTCATCTGTGTAGCTTCAGGATCAGACCTGCAGTAACGGTAATGTTCATAACAATCAGGTTAATTGGGGGGCAGGGACTTGTGCATCGATCGGCCTTCTGAAGACACTCTTCTGCAGGCGCATGTGTATGTTTCTGTTAAATTCTTTGTTTATATGTACTTATATCTGATGGGCCCTACCTGCTTGACTCCACATGATTCTAGTGCATTGAGGTCGGAAACCACCTTCAGTCGACAGTAGCAGAGGGGCCCTGAGTCAAAGTGGGGAAGCATTAATGGTAGGACGGCAGTGAGGGGATCCCAGTCCTCTATGACTATAATGACTATATGTTGGGATGGAGAGTTATGAGAAAAGAATAAGAGAGAGACATGCCACGTTGAAAACATTCTTACGCTTCCACTCAAGGATACTGGAATGAATTTGCTGAGAGCTTTTAAACCTTTGAAATTAATATAATTCTAAACAAATTCAATCTGTGAGAAGTAGCAAATAGCTTAAGGGATTAAAATGTTTTAATTTGTAAAACAAATGTCTGGAACAAGATACAGAGGCTGTATGAATTGCCTTCTCAACCCACAACTGCCTCAATTTGCAAATGAAAATTGCTTTAGAAAGGTTATATGGGGTTCATTCGAAGACAGACTGTGGAGAAAACTCTTAATTCACTAGTTCTGAGGTAAGGCGAACAGAACTTGACTGCGCCCACCAGAAAGAAAAGCAAATCCTAATGTCTCGATGTACATACCCCATGTACACCGAGCATTCAAATACCTTCCGGGTGATTGGATAGAGTTTGAACACAACGAACTGAAGACCCAACTGCATCACTCACCCACTCACGTTCTTTTTGCTCTACGAACACAAAATCTACTCTGCTGACCTGCTATTAAGTTCCATATCTACAATGACGACCACATAATGATTGATACTTTTTCTTATATTGGTCAAATCTTTCTTCACAGCTGTGCATTCATTGTTCAACCCCCGCTCTCTGGCTTGCACCAACAATTCACAAAGATATCTGCCAACTCAAACTGGGTAATAAACATTATCATTCGGTCTTCAGGGACACAAATGATATACGTGCCTATTTGCATATAGAGCGGGGGAGTGAGATCGATATCAGGTGGTTAAAGGAGACATACATTTTAATGCCATGAGTGAACACAAATTCTCAACGCCAACCACCTCTGATGGGATCTCTCAGGACGGATGGTAATACCAGGTCTGAACAGGACCTTTGTCAATCCACATACTACAACTAAGAGGGTGGAAAAAAACACGTTCTTTGAATGGGTAAATCAGTGAGGCAGCAGCAGCAGCAGCAGCCAGCAGCCAATTGAAAAACAAGCAAACGCAGCTTAAGACGCTTTCAAACCAGGTTTAAATTTTAGGTAAAAATCATATCTAGATGTAATCTGGATAGATGACATATTTAAAGTCTTAAGGTCCTAGTATGTAACAATGTGTCATCCAAGCAAATCTAGATTCAAAGGGGTTTACTAATGCAGATACGTGCAAATAGTCTTCTGAAATACATTTATCCACTTCCACACCACTGCCCTTTGTTATGTGTATACAAAACTTGACAGCAGTTGTTTAAAGACTGAGAGGAGAATTTGAGAGAGAAGACCGGACGCCTGCTCTTACACCTCCACACACCAAGTGGCCATGATTGATGGACACATCCATGACACTCACTATGCTGCCAGCACTTGATTAGCCTTTTTTGATGGCAGCTCTTAGTGGGCCTCTCCTTCTGTGGGTGCATGCACACTGTCCAAACCCCAGTCTTCCTGTCTGCCAATGGGATGCAATATCCTCCCATCAAACAACCCTCTGTCCCCCAACATTCATTTTTAAATAAAAGAACCAAAAAGACTGATTGATAATTAGTGACCACTGTGATGTGTGAAAAACCACAGGGAGCAATGAGGGAGGTTTTCACTGGAAGCTGTTTGTTGATTTGCCAAAAACATGAGACACAGCTGGTCCTGAAGAGGAGGGTACAGCACTGAGATGAGTTGATGAAGGAGCTGCACCAAACCCACCTGCTAGATGGCTAGAGGGTATTTATATTATCATTGTTAGGATTTCAATGCACCCCGAGCTCCTGGTGCCTGTCATCCACTGACTCAAAACACAGTGAGCCAACATGTTTTCCCAGTGATTTCCTACACTGCCCAGTAAACTGTACTAATTTGTCTGCAGCCTATTGATCTGCTGGGTCAGCATGTTTGTCCTGAATTCAAACAGACCCTTCCAACGTGGACAAAACCCATTTTAAAGTCATCTTCCAACCAATAACACATTGTCTTGATGTCATGATGCTGATGTGATTTACTGTCTTCAGAAGTTATGAAAGTTCTTTGCTTGAAAATGTATCGAAGTGTTAGTGTAATGCTGTGTTTTTATTGGTTAAATTGCAAATACACTATGCATAGGTACAACAATAAAATCCGTCATGCATTCTCTTTTAAATTGTGTAAGGAATGTGTAGAAGCCTCTTAAATTTAAATCAAATGTAAAAATTATTATAAATCTATTCCTGAATTATTTAATTCAGAATTGTATTCTTGAAAAAAACAATAATCCAATATTCAATTAAATTTTTATAGCTGTATATAAAACATAGAACCCTATCCCTAATACAGAGGATACTTACTGTTAATGAAGAAGAGTCATATGTGATGATTTTTATTAAAATATTCATACTGGGGGCGGCGTATATCTCACCTGGTAGAGCCATAGCAACCCGATTTAAGTCCGACATACAGCCTATGCTGCATGTCTTCAACCACTCCCTGTCTGCCCCCCTTCACAGCTTATTCTCTCTGTCGTCTCCAAACAAAATATACATTATATAAAAAACATTCATACTGCCCATATATAACCTGTTGATTTCTACCGATTTTTGTACCATCTTCATAAAAATATTGGTCGTCTGATAAGTGGCCCATGTTTATGAAACAGATGGAAGATTGTATGATTGTGTTGCAGTTGCATGATTTGCCCTATGTCCGATTAGGTGGTTCATCATGTTTTGCGCCTCTCAAACCCGACAGGCTCATCACCTGTTTGAGTGTGGCCGTTCAGCTTTGGCTGGATGATGCTTTGAATGACCAAGCTATTTTAGAACATACTCCTATGAGACGATTCTCATTTTACCTTGTGATTAGTGTGGCTAAACCAAAGCAAACTTGAACCATGGCAGCAGTGTCTTTCATGTTTGTACAAATTTGGAAGGCACTCTAAAGTGATGCTGACAGGATCCACATTACATCACATCTGAAAACATCAATTTGAAAAGTGAAGAACAACCTGTTTTTGAATAATGATGTTCACGGTCACCCTTATTTTTCAGTCAAGATGGCAAGATGTCTGATAATCATTGTAGCATGTTATCAGATGGAGCGGAGCCACTCAGATCTAATCAGCACGGCGTGATAATGTTTTCCCCGTCACCTGATGTAAGGTAAGACAAAGGAGGCCCAGTGATTCACAGGAGCTTTATTCAATCTTCCGTGACAAAATGGAACCTCACATGAATTCACACGTAATGCAGAAACGTTAAGATTAATGTGAATATCCCTGCAAGAGAAAGAAAACCGTGGATAAAGCCCTCCACTGCTGTAAAGGTGGTTTATGGTTGCATATCTCTGTGTATTTGTTGCTGATAATTTTAGTCACAGAGTAGAGCGATAAGGTTGTAGGAAGAGCTGGGCCTTCGTTCCCTGTGTGTGCAGACAGAGCAGTGGCTCTATTACCCCTTTTTCACCCAGGCACTACCATGAACAGTTAGACGCCAGTGCCTAAACTGGAACCACTTCTGTGTTTCGATGGCCAAAGCACTGGCTCCCAACCAATAAAAGTGGTTCCAGAGTTGCGCCATCTTGACCACCTAAATATGTGTTGGGACCACTTGTTATTGGAGCTTACTTCACTGCTTTTTGACAAAGGGCAACATTTGTGTTGGTAAACACCAACATTTAAAGTTTTATAGTGTAATTACCCTTTAATACTGACTCAAACCAACTAAAGGCCCGCTGATCAGTTATAATGACACATGGCAGTAAGAGATGGATTGAGACTAAGAATTCCCCAAAGATTACAACCACTTATTCTGCAACCAACAATTTAAGCATTAAAAGAGAAAGTTTTAAGACTTAAAATTATACAGTATACAGAATACAAATTACCAATAGGAAAGGGGAGGGTTAAGGGGGATTTGTGAGAGGACAAAGTTATACTGGAACAGAGTACTCACCAGGCTCATGTGCCCTACACACAAACCACCACAAAGTAAAGCAGATTGTGGAGGTGAAAAATGTAAATTGTGAAGGACGTGCAAAGAACAACTACCACACATGCAATTATAGAGAGAAGTAAAGCAATCACAAAGCAACTGTAGATCACCAACATAACTACTCTACACTAAAGCAGTGGCCTTCAGCCTCTAGAAAGACGAAAAGGACGGCATGCAAAAACTCCTGGCTTATATAGGGAAGCTAACAAAATAGAAACCATGAAGTAAGGAGTGCTTAGACCCATCCCTATAGTAGCCCTGGAGGGACATTTCACTACCGGCTACACACTGAAAAAAGTATCGATAATTATAGGTGATCAGTGTTGATAATGTGGTGGTGGTTACAAACAAATTAAGGTTTGAACTGTAGAGGGTCAGAGAGGTCAGCTGAGTCTGTGAGAGAGTAGAGAGAAGAGAGCGAGTAAGGTTGAACTGAATGAATGAAAGGATATATTAGCGCCAAGCCGTGGGTTAATTTATACTGTTTAGGCGAAGAGACATAGACAGTGACATAAATATACAATGACAGGTCTTTAAAGCTGCTCTAGACCAAGGAAAAGCATTCTGGTTTGCACCTTTAACCAGCTCCAAACCAGCACCAGACCAGCACAAGCACTCGGCTCACTTCAATGGAAATGTCACCCTCTGAATCCTCACCTCTTATAAATAAGCCTGTTTCTGAGTTTGAGACTGTTTTAAATGATCCCTTAAAATCCTGCTGTTAAGCCGGTGATCAATTACATACAGCTTTCTTATTGACAACATTTAAAGGTGCCAGAAAGGTCCATGTTTTTCCTCTACGAGACTACAGCGGCTGATCGCTGAGATGAAAAAGGGTCAGAGAGACAGAAAAACGTATGTTTTTACAAAAAGATAATTTAATTCTGCCTGTGATGAAAGTCAGGTCTAGGGCTACGACCCAGAGACCAAACAGTCATCTGCGCTGTGTTATCACCAAGACCCAAGAAAGCGCATCAGGTCAGGACTACGGGCAAGAGCATGCTTGTTGTTTTGTTCAACACTCGCAGAGTTGTGTTCTTTGAATTTGTCTCCCAGCTTCAGAATGAGGAGGACATTCAGTGTAAATTACCTGAAGTGTGGCGTGATGCCATCTAACGTTCCATCATGAAACTGGAAAGCACACAGCATGTTGGAAAAACATAATTTATTTCTCTACACAAGCACAATTATTACACTTTACACTTTATTAATATTCACCAGTGTCAACTTTTCATTTTTATGGCTTAGTTTGTCTTTAGGTCTATATGTATGCATTTTTTGTCTGTCTATTATGACAATTTTTATTGTGTTAAGTGTACTAACCTGATTTATGTGTGCACGTGAAGCTGGGAAAATGTCATTCTGCTTAGCACTTTTTGCTGTATGGTCTGATAGTAAGAGTTCACTTTGACTTTTGCAACATGTGCTGGAACACCTAAAACCACTTGGGGCCCTGTAACACTCAGATTCCAAACATATAAAACAAATATTTTTAAAAAGTAGAATTGTGGTTTTTCCCCTGCAAAATTGTATTGGTCATTTGACACTTCAGTGGGTACAGTTATACAGGTTTTTGACTTGATTTTTCTTTTCCTTCTGGAATTGAGGATTGGTTGAGTAAGATCAAAGCACTCTGCTCCACAGCACAGCTTGCCCTTTTTTTACACCTGCTTTCAAACTCCCAAGTGCTGATGGGTGGAGGACGTCTCAGGTTGGCTGTGGTCTTCCCTGCCACTTAGTGGGACCCCAGCAGTGTGGCTTGGTAAGGCTTTCACTACCACTCAACTCGATTTACATCTGTGAACAAAAGCTAAATCAACTGTTGTATCACATTACTCACCCTTTGACTAGACCTGTTCAAAAATGACACAGTATCCTCTGCAATTTGACATGGAATGGGTCTCCATTGTGCTGAGGTCCACCGCAGACACAATAACAGAGACACTTTAGCTGTGCTCTGTCCTGGTAGCATGAGAGTGACGGTGAAGAAGTGAGAAATCCTTCTTTGTGTCTCTTTATGCAGCTTGAACAGGGATCACATTCACAACCTGCAGCCTTTAAAGGGATGCTGCCTGATGCCTTACACAGCATGCTCATCATAATTGACCAGGAGGGAATTGTATTTCATTATACAGGCAGGCACATCCGGATGCATATACTATCGAGTTTATCTCTACTGTCCACCGGGTTGACCACAAGGAACAACAACACAAGTAGCAGGCAGTTGGTGAAACAATCAAGGTCACGTTTAAAACAGTTCATGACTGAGGCTCAGATGTCATCTATCACATCGACAGGTTTATCTGCAGATATATTTATCAAGTATATCTGCTGTGCAATACAAGGAAATATTTTTTAAAATAAAATTATTTTATTTGCTTGAGCTGTGACAATGGGGTTTATTTTTAAACCAAGTTTTCCACATTTTAAGTGGACTGTCTCGGTAAATAGATGATACCTCCTTCTAATCCACCAAGGAGTCGTACCCAGGAGTCTGGTGGGCAGGTGAGGATGCTGTCAAGAGTGTAGAAAATCCCTTGACATCTTATTTTAGGTGGAGTAACCCCGTCGAGGCCTTCAGCAGGCCAGAGCTGCAGAGCCCTGGGGGTAGAGGGGCCGGTGATGAGGCCCCGGTGGTTGATGTGTCCACATTTCCAGATGCACTCATTTTCCCAGCAGTGTCTGTCTCTGTAGAGGCTCGCGCCGGGTGCTCTCCGAGCAATCAGAGGATTAAAATAATTGGGTGTGGAGTGAAACAGTACACTGCGTGAGAGCAGGAAGGGTACGCTGAGTCTAATTAGGAGACACTTGAAGGGAATCACAGCGAATTCCGGCCAAATACACATAAGCAATCACACACTGGCCGCTCAAAGTGCCCGGAGACACTGATGGGATGTGCGAGCGCTGACCACAAGATCCTTCATCGCTGTCCGTGATTTGATGCGCTGGGCTCTCGGGATAATCTCCTTGCTGCTCTGCCTTTCAGGGAGGATGCAGGAGTCCCACTGCCCCTGTGTTTGGGTAAAGTAATTAAAATTGCTTCATATGGTGCGACTTTAATTCCTGTCGGTTTCTAACAAAAATCAAACACCAGGTTGATTCCAATCATTTCCACTCGTGAGAGACATCCCTATGGCACTTTAACAGCCTCAATCAAAACTAATTTGCATGATGCGCTAGAGCATTTTTTTCGCTTCGGTGAAATATGTTTAAAATCATGCGCATATTTTGAAAAGAGGTAACACTCGGGAGTTGTGGCTTCGGTTGTTAGAGAATTCTGTTTTCCTAATGTTCCCAATTTTCTTGATTGTTTCCCAAGTGCACATACGATTTTGTGAAGTACAGATAAGAGAATGGTAAAACCTTCATGAAGTAAAATACAAATAATAACATAAGAAGATAACGAAGTGTAAATTACCTTGTTTCAAATTAAATTTTGAATATTGGGGCTTAAGGCACTTGGATGAAACCACAGGAGTAATATGGAGGCACCCACCCCTCCAAATTTTTGGGTGAACTAACCCTTTAATATAATACATTGCTCGAAATGTGAGGATAATAGCTCCCCAATTAAATAAAAGACAATATGGAAACCCATGAGACAGCCTTTGCTGATTATTTGTTAGGGTTAGGGTTTGTTTTCACTTCTGGAAGCCTTATCTCAAACTGTGCTCTGGCTTGACACCGCCTTGGGCTGCTGGAACAACGTCAAAGTGGTGTTTGGGGTTGGGGAGGGCGTGCATGCATGCAATCACTCACCCTGAAAGAGTCTAGGACAGGAACTGATTGCTCTTTTCTCTACTCAATGAGAGGCCCTGCAGCCGTCCACTGCATTTGTGTAAGGAAAGCCAATGCTAAATTAATTTAACTCATTTAACCATCAGATTACAGCAAATAGCTAGCGGGCTGCACAGAAAGAAACAAGGCCTGTGTGTGTTTGTTTGTTAATCCCCGTTCCTAATGGCCAGACTCTAATAAAGTGCAAAAAAACAGACACCGTAGCCTCCTCCTGACTTCAGCCCACGGCCAAAATGATCCTCGTCCAAGAATTCTGTCTATTGTGTGTGTGTGCCGTATTGTCTAGACCAGATGAATCATATGAATCAGGAAATGCATTGTCTCCACAAAAGCTTTGTGTGATGCACTTTGTAAGCTCAAACCAGAACATGGCAGAGCAGGACCCTGTACTACGAAGCAGGATTTTTCGTTTATCAGGCTAACTTCTGGTTGACTTCAGGGTTCTCAGTCCTAGGTAGCTCATTCACAACATATAGTACAATTTATTTGAAACATGATTTAACACTTACTACTAGTTGCAGTTAAGTTTGATACAGGACCAGAGTAGGGATGCACCGATCCGCTTTTTTCACCTCCGATACCGATACCGATATCTGAGGTTTAGTATCGGCCGATACCGATCCGATACCGATATAGAAAAACAGCGCGAAATTATGGTAACAAACTGTAAGTTTCATTGGGGGGAAAAGACTGGGATCATGAGACTTGACTTAACCCTGTAGCACCCCTTGTTGTAAAATTACGTTACCTTTAACCATCCTAAAAAACAATCTGGCTTTTTTTTCCTTGTTTTTTTACCACATTTACATAGTCATTGGGTCCTATTGTTCAGTCTCACAATGTTATTGGATCGTACATTTGTTTATAAGTCACGCCTTCTGGCCATGAACTCACACAACCTCTCAAGGTTTCCTTCGAACAACATCTATTGGTTTCATTGGACTGGATTCATCAGATGCATGTAAGTAAAATGTCTTTTATATTTTTTTTGGTTGTTATTATAATGTCTAGAGCATGTACATATGTAGTTAGTGTGGAATAGATGCATCAAATTTCTTTTAGAGCTTATTATATAATTGTTGCAATTATACAACACTGGGTGAATGTGGTAGTCAAAATAGCTGGCTTGTTGCAGTGGGCTCAAACAGGTTGTGTTCCCTCCACTACACCACTGCCTGAAACAGAGTATTTTCTTTATACATGGATAGTATACATTCTACCCTTGTGTTGTGTTCTGGTCAAATTTGACTGATTTAAAAGTTTTATCTCTAAAAAATGTAGTTAATTTGATCAGCCTGACCTAAAATTCCATGACTTTGTCCATGGAACAATTCAGTTCTGGGGACAGAAATGTTCCTGAATGTGGGGTGTGGATGTAAGTGGGGGGGATGCATGTTTTCCTTTTAGTATGATAATTAGAGCCATTAAACCATTTACATTTACATTTACATTTAGGGAATTTAGCAGACGCTTTTGTCCAAAGCGACTTACCAGGCAGACAGTATTGTCTGCATGGAAAACATTTCTACCCTGAGCACTTGGTCCACCACCCTATCTATTCCTTCAGGTTATGTACTACAATATATAAAACATATATTCATGTTAATTAATTGATATTTTATTTTCAGAATGCCACCAGCAAGGAGAGAGCCGCGATACACGGTGCAGGATGTTATTGACCTGGTCCAAAATGGAGAGAGTGAGGTTGAGATTGAAATCAGTGACACAGATGAGTGATGAAGACTCCGATGAAGATGTCTGTAAAGAAGAGGACAAAGAAAACCAACCACCCATGGTCTGTCCAGCTGATAATTACGTGGACATCGAGCCAAAAACAAGGAAACACACCATGCCCCGTGACAGGTATCGCTGGCTGAAAAAAAGATTTCATCAGTCCCAACACAGATTTTTCTGGTCTGGATATCAGGAAGCCCTCTGAATGCTCAGAAGAGGCCATCCAAGAGATGTGCAAACCTCCCATTGGATGTACGCAAGGACCTAGTTGGTCATTTCCCAAGGAAGACAGGGAGAGGACGCTGCAGACAGTGCAAATAAAGGATACACCAACACGCAATGCAGAAAGTGTGATGTTCGCCTTTGCTTTTTAGACAACAGGGACTGTTTTTGGGACTTTCACCACCAATGAAAGTCTTCATGACCAATGTCATAAAAAGAAAAAAAGAGGGAAAAAACGCGCTTTTTAAGAGTTTTATCTTGTTTAATATTTTTAATAATTTTAATAAATGACTTCATAAAAATATGACTACTGTGTGATTATTATTAATGTTATATACCGTTATGGGGCTAAGTAAGCAATCTACCCTGCAAATGAACCCTTAGTTGTTCTGAATTGTTCACACAACGTGAGTACAAATACAGAAATCCTGCTCCCAACTAAGCCCAATGTTGCAATATTACAACGTTTCTCTAAAAACGTAAATAAACATTTTTTTTTTTTAAATCTTTCATTTCTGCATCAAAGGCCTTATACAACATGATCTGAAAGGTCAAATAATTTTTTTTTTAGGTTTTTCTATATTTGGGTCTTACAGGGTTAAACATTTCTTTCCAATTTTTTATAAAACAAATAAACAGATATAAATGTACTGAATTACTTATTTATTATATAATTGTGCACCAGTAAAACTGTGTGGCACGAAACTCTCATCCAGCCAGTGTGCTGTTAAGCTCAAAAGTGACACGGGGGAAACGTCAGAGCTCCAGATATCTGTGGTGAAACTCAGAGCTTTGACGTCTTTTAGCCTCTCCAATATGTTTTTGGACACTTTAGCATGCAGTTCAGGTAGAGCCGTCTCGGACAAATATTTTCGGCTTACAATGTCATAACGTGGCTCCAGGTGGCTAATTAGCAGCCGAAATCCCTTGTCTCCAACAACCGACAGCGGTTGCCCATCCATTACAATAAAGTTTAAAATCTTGTCGGTGATTTTGGTTGCCTGCACACTATTCATTGAAAATTTTTCTACTCTTTCTTTCATTTCCTTTAAAGTTAGCTGCTTCGTGGCGGCTCCTTTTTTTTTATTCTGTTCAACAAACTACGCGTACTCTCTCACGTGAAATTTGTGTAGATGCTTAATGAGGTTTGTCGTGTTATAACTCGATGCTTTAGAACCGCCCCTCGGAACATTCACCTTGCAGATGTTGCACGTAGCCGTGGAGCTTGTTGGCTGAGGTAACGTGTAAAAGCTCCAGATCGCCGATCCTTTCGCTCCCTCCACACTGTAGGTTCCGCACGGCGTGTTGCTTGCGTATGACGTCACTCACAGCGCACAGCATAGAATTACACTGAATAGATCAGCCGATATGGATCGGCCCATTGTCACCGATACCCGATCTAGAAATTTCTTCAATATCGGTACCGATACCGATACAAGTATCGGATCGGTGCATCCCAAGACCAGGAATAGGTTTCGTGGGAGCAGTAAAATGGTTAAACAATATAATTATGAATGTAATGAACACACCAGACCATTGAATATGTTGGAATGCCGGACTTGGTTTATATAACAAAAGGAAAAAAATGAGTAGTTTTAGATATAATAACAGACAGATACCATATAAAACGTTTAAATACAGCTAACAAATAACACACATTATATATATACAAATCTTCAAGTGAGTGAAAGTTCAGTTCAGTGTGTATTAACACGTTCAGACGATCTTACGATCACGTCGGGCAGTCTGTAAATCCCAGGAAAAACACGTGCTGTCCTCCGATGGAGAAAGACTCCGTCCAGTGTAATCACGCGCTGAAAAGGGTGTGGTCACTCGCTCAGGGTTGGCTCGCCATCTAGTCCGCATGCATGTAGCTCGATGCTAGCATGAATGCTACACTCCTCTCGATCTCTCAGCAACAAAGAAAATAACTCCTCAAATGTCCAACAAAAACACAGTCCACCGCGTAGACAGCATAAAACAAAACACTTTTAGAAAATAAAATAAAAGTTTACAAGAGTCCAAATCTAGTATTTCTAGTCTTAAGTTCACTTGCTGCAAACTAAAGTCTCCTCTTCTCAGTCTCCGTGTCTTCACCTGCCGTTCTGCCGGAGCAGGAGAACTAACTCGTTTCTCATTGGCTCATGCAACTGTGCTTTGTTAAAGCAACAGTGCACATTAAACTTCTCTCACAACTAATAATATGGGTCCTTATGTATTAGTTTTAATATTTGTTTTAGTGTTTGGTAAAACATTTCAATCAGATCAAATATAATGGATTTTTATAACTAATATAAACTTAACACAGATAAATTTTGATAATATTTATTCAATTATTTATTCACTAATTTATTAACTAAATCATGTTCCTTTTTTAACCTGGGTTAGAATGACATTACCGATCTTAGAGGAGCCAAGAAAAAAAGAAAAAGAGAATCATGTGGAGTTGGGTGGGGCCTATGATCCTCATCAGAGGGAATGATAAACCAGCTGCTGGAGCTGAACATAACCCACCTGACACATAGGAGCAATGTCCTCACAGTAACACAGACTGTCTGCATTGATTGTCACAGAGACAGAAGTGTATTTTCTTGATTAAGATATTTCATCTAACTTCATTATAAATATTAAGCTCCTTGCTCTTAATAGTAAATGTTTGAATAGTTAATTGACTCTGGTCTTTCCCTAACATTAATCGTTTTGTCCTACCTAGAGCCTTACTGATTAGAGACTGGTGTCGATGATGCCATTACTAATATACAAATATATTATAGTTTTTCTTACTCTTGTTGAGGGTTAAGGGAAGAGGATGACACACTTTGTTAAAGCCCTACGAGACAAATTGTGATTTGTGAATACATGCTTTACAAAAAAAATTGGTTGATTGATTGATATAATTGAAATGATTCTTAACGTGTTCAAAAATCAAATGTAACTAAGGCTTGATATAATGGTAACTGTGAAACATGTAACTACAAAAATAAAGGAAACACAAATACAACCACCTTTCTGCATTGTTTACCTTGTAAAATAAAGGTTTTCATGTTGACGCCTATTAAACATAACATGGTGATACCAGTTTGTCTATGAGAGATTAATATCAGTCAAATTTCTGCCAACCATCTACTTGGTCAGGTTCTTCAAATCAGTATTGTTTCATTGTGTGTGACATGGGAGAATAACGTCCACATGTCCAGCAGCCAACTTATACCCACAAAGGTTCCATAACGAAGCAGGTTTTGTGGTTGATGGATATACAGTATATACAACAGTCATGGAGCATCACTCACGGACGGTACGACCGCTTCGACTTGAAAAAACCCATTACCTGCCCGGACCGGTGTGTGGACGGGGAGGCTGCCACATTGACCCTAGAAGCTACCAACATAAGTGGGCCCTTCAAAAAGGTCGACCAACGTAAAGCCCCCGGGCTGGATGGCATCCCAGGCCACACATAAGGTGTGTGCTGATACACTGGAAGAGGTGGTCACCAACATCTTCAACCTCTCCCTAAGTTAGTCTGTGGTCCCCACCCCCTTTCAAGGCATCCATCAAAGTGCAAGTCCCCAAGAAACCATTGGCCTCCTGGGAAATGACTGTAGCACTGACGTCAGTCATCATGAAGTGAATCAAGCGACTTGTCCAAACCCACATCTGCTCTTCCCTTCCTGAAGCCTGGGACCCTCTTCAGTTTGCCTACAGACTGAACAGGTCCACAGACTCCGCCATCGCCTTGGCAACCAACCCAGCGCTCTCCCACCTGGAAAAAGGGAATACATATGTGAGAATGCTCTTTGTTGAATACAGCTCAGCGTTCAACACCATTATTCCCTCAAAACTCAACTCGAAGCTCAGTGATCTTGGTCCGGAGACCTCCATCTGAAGCTGGATATATGACTTCCTGACAGGCAGGCCCCACTGAGAACTGGCAATCACATATAACTCCCAGCTGATCCCAAAGACAGGTGAACCTCAGCCCCCTCCTGTATTCCCTGTTTACCCACAACTACACAGCCAAAAACAGGTCCAACACCTTCATTAAGTTCGCCGGCGACACGACCATCCTCGGCCTCATCACAACATCAAACAACGATGAGACGACATACAGAGAGGAGGTGACATCAATGACGAGCTGGTGCAAGGCAAACAACCTCTCCCTCAATGTCAGCAAAACAAAGGAGATGATTGTGGATTACAGAAGACAGCTTGGAGGTGGACTACCCCATCCGATCCCATTTAATAAAAAGAACTTGAAACTTGATCTATGATCATTTTTGTTTCAAGCATGAGAGCTATTTACGTAGGGAACGTGACATTTTAGCGCTTCATGAAAACACCTCTGGTACACGATCATGTGAAGGTGACAGGACATAGGGGACAGCTGCTGTTCACATTTCAATTGTCAACATTGTCTAAATTTAGCCAAAGTTGTTTTTATACTAAAACCAAAGGGAATTGCAGTTGGACTAATTCAGGCAACTTGACTCACAAGTACCATTTTAGCCTTTTATTTAAGGCCAATGGAACGTTCTCTCTCTAGTTTTTGAGCCTTAATTACTAGTATTGACTAGAAAGGTTGGACAATGCCAACCAACCATTTCCAACTAAATGTTTATTAGTCTATTCAAATGAAGCTGACCCATGTAGAAATTTGTTCTACCTTAACCCAGTTTCATATGCTGCCAATCCAACATCTGCTTTGTTTTAAGGTATCAAGGAGAGTAAATGTTTCTGCTACTGCTTTTCGTTTTTTCCCCAAAATTTGTAAAAAAAACACCGTTAGCAAGTGCAGGTCAGCGAATTGAGTAAATTCCTGAAGATTTCCTATGACATATCGCCCCCTCTGTCTTCCCTCTCTAGCCGTGAGGATTCCTGCAGGGATGAGGTAATTGATTGTGCTGCTTGATGGGCGATAATATCTCGTTATGGCCATATGCATGGAAAGTCCCCCCAGGATTCTGTGCTCCCCTTCCCTCTGTGCCCTTGATAAAGTCTGCTCTGCATTATCTTCACTGGGAGCTAGCGGAGTGGTCGGGGCCTTATCTCCAGTGACCTCGCAGACCAGGCATTAATCACCAACCGCGAAGAAAGAAATTAGCCTCAGAGCAATCTCCACACAATCTCTAAATGATTAACTCTCAGCCCTGTTCACTTCTGACATTGCTGAACAATGCCCCACCGTTTTGAAGAAGAAAAATAAAAGCCCTGCTTGCTTGAAAAGGCAAAAGCATCGCAAGACACACGACATCATAATTTACCGCATTCACAAACAGCTAAGAAGACACTGCCACTTAGTCCTCTGCTGTTGCGCTGTTTACGAGACTGATACAATTAGCTCTACATAATGAAACAGATTTGGCAAATTATTTAGTGCACTGTTAGTACAGTGGTAATGAAAAAACACTTCCCACATCCTTATCCTCCTTTTCCATTAATGAATTATAACACAGCTAACTATCTAATGTATGTCCAAGGGTTTGTTGTGTAAAGACAACATTTATGTCCATTAAAGAAAGGGGGAAATTAACAAGAGGGTTTTTGACTGTGTCTGTGTTACTGCTCCCGACAATCAATTTGTATGGAGAGCGGTAGATGTATCCGCGCACATCAAAAGGTGTATGTTTAGGGGCAGACAATTAGAGCTCAGAGAGGAGGCCTGAGGAGGGAGGATCGACAAATGAAGCGTGCCTTTTTAAGAGCAATGGAAATCAAGGCTTTGAAGGCGGCGTTCAAACAGCTCCTCCACCCACCCGACCGAGCGGAGGAAGAGTGATTATTTAGCATAGGCGACCCGGCTCTCTGGTGAGCTCATTTACCTCCCTCCCCTACCTCACCCCTCCTGTATTTTCTCCCCGGGCTAGAACTCATCTCGGACACGGCTTGGCTCACGGCTGGACACAGACGCCCATGATGGATGCTAAAAGAGTTGACCCTGTGACCGATGAGCCAACAGGCAAAAAACAGAGCGTCTAAAGTTCTCTGCCAAGTGGAATATTGATTTCTTGTTCCATGCACTTTGGACACCACCACCAACTCCGCACTCACCCCCATCTTTCTTACATTGGAAGAACTTCAATAGATTTTTGTTGTGCACTTTGCATTGTTGCTAAGGAGACAAACACTGTAGAGAACCAATGCAAATAGGACAGCGTCGACTCCCACACACAGATGTTTCTCAGCAAAATCACAGTGCATGCAAGGTGAATCTATAGTTATGGCTTCTGAAGGAGCAGGGAACAAATCAACTGACCGGCCGTGTTTCTTGTGGATCTTTTTCAAGGCTTCGTTCGTCTCACTAGTTGAAAATTGAAAATCTGAGGAGCCAGTGGAGCATCTTGGAAATCAAGATTTCAGAGGAAATATAGATTTATTTCAACTGAAAACTTCTCTTGCTGTGAAGCATCAATTATAGATAATTCTATCATTATGGCTGAAGAAGCTTGGTGTATGTGCTCCACTGTAGATGTGTATGGGTGCATAACTAGGTTGTGTGTATCCAATGACCCTTAAGATATGAAGAGGTTGAATCTGTCCTTGCAATCGAGAATGGACAATCAAGTTTTTCAAGCAGAAAAATCACCATGGTAGAAATCATGTTGTTTTTAGGGCCCGAACACTGACAGTGGAAGGCCCTATTGAAATTGTAATGATTATTATTATACTTATTATTATTATTATTCAGGCAAATGAATAGGCTTTTTGAGGGCTTTAACATGCTCAAATTCTTACAAAAATTGGCAGTAAGTTAGAAAATGGATTTTCGGATTCTGGAGGAATTTTCAAAAAGCGTCGCAAAATGGCTCAATGTTGCCCCCCGAGATTCCCGGAAAGTGTTCCAGTGACCTATCTTGACAAAAATTGATACACAGGTTTATCATGACCAGACAAACAAAAAAGTGTGAGTGCAATGGGAAAAACGCAGCAGGAAGCCTGCTATTTTGCATTTACTGGCCATTTTGGCCATATTCCACATTTTTACTTTGATATACTTGTACCAGGGCTTTCATCAGATCAACTTCAAATTGAGATGAGTGTCATTACAAGCTAGGCTTTCGGTTTTTCAGAAAACAAACAGATTAACAAAATATTGAATATATTATATTTATTCATAATTTCACTCAAAAAGGTTATGATAAGATTCATATTGACATACTAATACAATGTCTGTCAATCATGTAACATAAGAGGTATTTCTGTGTTTGACTTTGATATCCTTGAGTTGCTGGATGGTCTTGATCACACCTTCAGTATACACACTCTATACCCCTTCCTTTGAAGGAAAGGTTTCAGCAAAGGTATGCCAAGGTTATGTTAAAGATGAATATCATATACCTTCAGAGGACTCATCATAGGATGGGGTATAGTCTTGATCACTTTGTACATCCTTTGATGGTTAGGGTTAGGGTTCACGATACACACTCTATACACCATCCTTTGAAGGAAAAGATTCAGCAAAGGAATGCAGATGATCTCAATTGCTAATGTCATAACAGGTACTCTATCTATTTAAACTTTTGTCTGCTGCATCTGAAACAGAATTTTGGCCTGGTAAATACTGCTTAATTTCTTCGACTGCCTCATTAGATGAAATATTGTTTGAAAAGACAGAAAAGGGTTAATGACTAAATAATTTTTGTGATAGGATCTGCTGCATCTGAAACTGAATTTTGGCCTGGTAAAATCTTGCTTAATTTCTTCGACTGCCTCATTAGATGAAATATTGTTTGAAAAGACAGAAAAGAGTTAATGATTAAATAATTTTTGTGATAGGATTTCAGTTTTTCAGAAAACAAACAGATAAACAAAATATTGAATATATTATATTTATTCATAATTTCACTCAAAAAGGTTATGATAAGATTAATATTGACATACTAATACAATGTCTGTCAATCATGTAACATAAGAGGTATTTCTGTGTTTGACTTTGATATCCTTGAGTTGCTGGATGGTCTTGATCACACCTTTAGAATACACACTCTATACCCCATCCTTTGAAGGAAAGGTTTCAGCAAAGGAATGCCGAGGTTATGTTAAAGATGAATATCGTATACCTTCAGAGGACAAATCATAGGATGGGGTATAGTCTGGATCACTTTGGACATCCTTTGATGGTTAGGGTTAGGGTTCACGATACACACTCTATACACCATCCTTTGAAGGAAAGGATTCAGCAAAGGAATGCAGATGATCTCAATTGCTAATGTCATAACAGATACTCTATCTATTTAAACTTTTGTCTGCTGCATCTGAAACAGAATTTTGGCCTGTTAAATGCTGCTTAATTTCTTCGACTGCCTCATTAGATGAAATATTGTTTGAAAAGACAGAAAAGAGTTAATGACTAAATAATTTTTGTGATAGGATTTCGGTTTTTCAGAAAACAAACAGATTAACAAAATATTAAATATATGATATTTATTCATAATTTCACTCAAAAAGGTAATGATAAGATTAATATTGACATACTAATACAGTGTCTGTCAATCATGTTACATAAGAGGTATTTCTGTGTTTGACTTTGATATCCTTGAGTTGCTGGATGGTCTTGATCACACCTTCAGTATACACACTCTATACCCCATCCTTTGAAGGAAAGTTTTCAGCAAAGGAATGCCGAGGTTATGTTAAAGATGAATATCGTATACCATCAGAGGACAAATCATAGGATGGGGTATAGTCTGGATCACTTTGGACATCCTTTGATGGTTAGGGTTAGGGTTCACGATACACACTCTATACACCATCCTTAGAAGAAAAGGATTCAGCAAAGGAATGCAGATGATCTCAATTGCTAATGTCATATGATGTACTCTATCTTTTTTTCAGAAAAACACAAGTCTGATCTGAAGAAAATGGACAGGATATCGATCATCTCTACTCTCAAAAGTCAAAAATCTGATGTGCTCACAGCCAAACTGAATACCGCAGAGGCTCAGATCCACAAAAATGTTTTAGGCAATCCCACTGTCACGGAACTGAGTAAGCCTTGGAACGGGAATTCTGAGAATGTCGTCTGCTCTGAAAGAATCAAGGAACTGGAGAGCATGGTAAAAACCTTGGGCCTTAAAGTCAACACTCTGGAGGATCAGCTCAGGAGAGAGCAGGTGGAGAAAGAGACCTGCCTTCAAATAATCAAAGAGCTGAACAGTCTGGTTGAAACCACAGAGAAAAAGTGGTTCAACCTGCAGGAGGACTTGCAAAAGAATGTTGAGCTCATGGCCAAACTGAGCACCGCACAGACTCAGATCCGCTATTGCAAGACTCCCTGTAACCTCAAAGTCGACTTCATCGAAGGTCTGGTATTGCGGAATTCCGTCTGCTCTAAAAGAATCAAGGAGCTGGAGAGTCTGGTTGAAACCACAGAGAAGAAGTGGCTCAACGTGCAGGAGGACTTGCAAAAAAATGTTGAGCTCACAGAAAAACTGACGGCGATGCAGACTCAGATCCATGAGCCTGAGTCTGACTCTGACCTTAAAGTCAAAACTCTGGAGGATCAGCTCAGGAGAGAGAAGGTGGAGAAAGAGACCTGCCTACAAATAATCAAAGAGCTGAACAGTCTGGTTGAAACCACAGAGAAGTCTGATCTGAAGAAAATGGACAGGATATCGATCATCTCTACTCTCAAAAGTCAAAAATCTGCGCTGGTCAAAAAGAATGATGCGCTCACGGCCAAACTGAAGATCGCAGAGGCTTAGATCCACAAAAATGTTTTAGGCAATCCCACTGTCACGGATCTGAGTAAGCCTTGGTACGGAATTTTGAGAATGTCGTCTGCTCTGAAAGAATCAAGGAACTGGAGAGCATGGTAAAAACCTCGGGCCTTAACGTCAACACTCTGGAGGATCACCTCAGGAGTGAGCTGGTGGAGAAAGAGACCTGCCTTCATAAAATCAAAGAGCTGAACAGTCTGGTTGAAGCCACAGAGAAGAATTTGCTCAACGTACAAAAAGTTCAGAAGATGGACGAGGATATTAAGCTCCTCATCGTGAAGTCTATTAAGCTTCAGGTAAGTGAGCTCAGTTTTATTTGAACAATAACTTGTTGGCTTGTGAGTTTGTTTCAGATTTAGACATTTGGAGGGAAAGTAATGAAACACATGTCATCTCTGTCTTTTCAGAAGCTGGCCCTTATGTCAGACAGCGACAAAGCCAGAAGAAGGGAGGATGAAAAAAAAGCTCAGAAGAAGCAGGAGAAGACAGAGAAAGAGAAAAGAGAGAAGGAATCACAAACAGCTGATTTAACTTGAAAAACTTTGCAAGACCTTGTTGAAAAAGAACCTGTATAGAAAAAAAAAGGGATAGAAATAGAGATATTTGCACATAAATTAACCGATGGGTTATTTAGAAAGACATTTATTAGGTGGTTGATCATGGTTGTGGTCAAACCCTAACCCTGAAGTCAGAGATTTCACAACGGCAAGATCACCGGGCCACTCCTCTTTGTTGTTCTTCTATGAACATTGATTAAGGACTCAATAGCAGCAAACTTTGACTCATTTATGTGAAAAAATTTGAAAATCTTGTGAAAAAAGCTGTATAGCTAAATTGAGTAACAGCGAATCAAAATCAAATAAACTAGCCAACGAACCTTAGTCTGCTCTGCTCCTCTAAGGGTGTGCAGGCAAAATAATTGCCTTTTATTAAAGTTGTATTTGGGTTGTGTTTAAGGTGTGAGGTTTTGGTTTTGTGTAAATATTCTATTGTTAATATGAATCTGATATTTAAATGCTATTAATGGAATGTGCCGACCAGGGATTGTACAGTTACAAGGGTCTACATGTGATCAGTTTGAGTTGGTATTAGTAATGTTTGTTTTTCCACCTGGAATAAGTGTTACCCCTCATATCATCTCCGAGGCCTCTCGAGCTGGGTCACAAGTACACAGGAAAACTTGTTCTGTACATAGCAATCAATAGCATGTCATGCTGATCTATGGCCTGTATCTGTAACTACAGAGTGAAAACTGAGCAAAACAACTTATTTTGTGCAAACAACTCTCCTATAACCCTTTGAGCCCTACAGTCTTAGGGAGAAGAAAGATCGTTGGTACCTCTGTCGGCTGTCCACATGTTTGGACAGTAGCATTCAGGTCTGCGCTCTTCACTGGGGTCCCAGAAGGACTGTAGTGAGGGGGTGGGTGTATTATTGTGATGGTGTAAGAAGAGCGCAGCTCCAGGGCAGATGCAGTTTGACTTCTCCTCTCAGTCATGGCTCGCATTCATCATGAGCCAGTATCTGGCTCTGGCTCTCTCCTCCAGAGAGCCCGGGGAGGTGGTGGGGGAGTGGGGAATGCTTCATGCCAGCTTTCCTCTGTGCACTCGGCAGATGCCCTGAACTCGTGGTCCCCAGCAGGGACGGTGTCTCACAGACCTGACTCTCCATCCATCAGCCGCCGCCGCCGCTTCAACAGCGTGCAGCCTCACAACAGCCGTTGGATCCATTTGTTGCCTATAACAAATCTGAAAGTCTGCTCCTAAATGGGTCTGTTCTTTTTAAAGAAATACAATCTATGGCACAATGAAGTCAGAAGATTGTAAATCAAAAATAGTGCCTTATTACTTATGCAGTGCCTTATTTCTGACTGACATGAATTATTATTAATCAGCTTTTTGCTGAAGCAAGGAAACGCACAGCACTTATTAATTCTGACTTAACCAGAGTGAGTGTTACCAGGATCATATCCTGTCTTCTCAGTTTTAATACAAGGCTTCGTCTCCAAGGGCTGTACCTTTAGACCTCTGCTATATTATTACACTGCTTTTATGTTGCATCAGACAGGACTAGCACTTGGTGAAAACTAATTCCCATTGATTCTGCAAATAGAACATTCCAGTGGGAATTTACTCTTCTTTTATAATGAAATACATTTATATAGTAATCTCTCCTCAGTGTAGGGGCCTCAGTGAAATGGCTTAACACATTTGTCCTCTGCTCGGTGTATAATAAATACCTGAAAGATTTCCGCAGTAAATCTATAAATCTATTGTGTGTGAGTGTGTTTGTGTGTAAGTGTGTGTGTTTGTTATATATCTAAAAGAAATGTATATACCATGTTACCTGATAGCATATTTTATTTGGACCATCTCTATAAGGTAAAACAAACTGTTGTTGATGGCTATTTTCTGTGAGTTAACCCTCAAAAGGGATCCCACACCCTCAGGGGCCCCCAGAGGCTTCAGGATACCTACTGTATGTAACAATTACTTTGTTGTTCTCAAATGAATGTCATATTAGCTTGTCCAAAATTATAAATTTGACTTTAAAACACATTGCACATTGAAATGATGGAGAACTTAATGTTACACATATATTCTTATGTTCAAATCTTGAGACCTCATCCTCTGGGACCCCAGTTAAATATCAAGAACGGCCTTTATTGTGAATCAGTGGTGAACTGCTTGAACTCACTAGTCATGATGTCATTTTGTAAAATGGAAACATTGTTTTAGCAGAATACCACAACAGTTTAAAATATGTTATCGAACATGTCATATGTATTTCTGACCTAGTTTTCTGCCTACCTTCATCCACCATTCATCACCATCTATCACTTTGCCATCTGAGCTGAGGGATCAGTGATCTGTTAGCTTCAACCCCTGGACTGAACAACAGTAAGCCCACTGGCCTTGAGCCTCTCAGTAGGCCTACAGCACTGGTTTTTCATCCAACTAACCATAGATTATAATACCATTGGTAAGTTCACCTGCCACTCTCTTAAACACATCTATGGGGCGTCCTGCCTTCTGTCCCAGTTCTGAAGTCCTGACCAATGAATGAGCCAGCTCACCATTTCTCTTCCGAGACAACAAATCAATTTTGTTGCACAGAACTCAGTCACCCAGATTCATGCTAGCAGGGATTCAGCAGTGATCTTCATCTGTCTGTTTGAGGCTATTGTCCCTCTCAGTTCCACCAGTTGCATGAGTCAGCGGGAGCTGTGTTCATCCAGCTGGCACAGACGCAAACCAATTTGCCGAATTTTTGCAGATTTTTACGACTTCTAGTGAGATAATGATTTGGAACAGAAACGTGCAAACCAATCTGTCCTGCAATGCAATTATTTGTTTCTCTAAATGGTTGTGAAAATATTTTTATTTCTGCTGTTGCCCAACTATAGTGCTCCTGTGTTTTGCTCTCTAACAGTGAACAGGCCCTCTCAGTGACTCACCCTAGCCTCATGTCTGCTCTCCACCGCTTCCTGCCCACCTGCAGTTTTAACTTCACTCCAAATGAAAATAGATGTTTGAAGTGAGACAGTAAACACCATAAGTCAGGCTTGTGTCAGTTAGAAGATCCGTTGACCTGAGGAAATGTTTCATGGAAATGCATCAAGCTCTCGGTCTGTTTAGCTATGAATGCAGAAACAATAAATATATGTTATTTCCCTTCTTCTCGTTGTATTTAAATAAACACAGACAGAACAGACAGAACAAACGTCTGTTGACTGAAATCTCAATGTGTGTTTCTTTTATAATGACCATTTGTCATGTTGCTTCATACAGTCTTTGGCTGCGTTATATCCACCATATGTCAAGTCCGTATGAAATGAGATCTGAATTACATAATGTAACAGGAATATCATTGACGTTCCTGTATTGTAAACACGTATATACAGTACGTGAATTTAAATGGTAAGTGATTAAGTTGGAGCCTAGACACCGTAGACTGTTCTACGGTTGGAATGAATGTTGGAACGTCTGACTGAACTTTAATAATTGTTTTCTTCTTTGGTACTTTGCATGTCTACAATGCAAATTGCGAACAGATTAAAATGGCTGAAACATTAAATTGTAAGACAAAAGTGTGTTGTTTACATAGATACATGTGCGTGTCATTTTTTTTTTTTACAGTGACAATTTACCTAAGCACAAGGCCAATGTGCTGTTCTAAAAGGATGCATTTTCATTGGCAGAAAAAAAATTGCAATGTCTAATGCAATTGTTACAGGATGTGAAGGGCACCATCGTTCCAGTCAGAGCTTTAATCTGTGGTGTAGAAAAGCTTAGGTCATGATTCCAAGTCCACCTAACATGCACATGTATGTAATTAAGTGTAATTACAACTAATTGACTTTGTAAGTCAACCATAAAACAAAACTTGATACACTTCTGTTCAGTGTCACTAAAATATCAAGTATTTACAGACTATGTCTCTTTAATACTAAAAACTTGGAACCCACGAAGAAGGAAGCTAATGTCAGCCTTTATTTCTGATGACAGATTAGATCATTATTAATATGGATGATGTCTTGCACAAAAAATAAGAGGGTGTCGGGGGACACTTGACCTGGTCATTGTTTTAAATTTTGTATTTCTTTCCATACTCTCATGGGATATGTGTTCGGGATCGTTGTCGTGTTAGGAGATTCATAGTGCCATCAATAAAATTCATCCTCCCAAACACCTCCTCCTCTTCCACCAACATATCAGCACACTCCCTCCTCCCTGTGTCTCAGTGGGCTCTTTGAAGTCACTGTGGTGGTCCTGGACAGGTTCACACCAAACAAGCTGGACTCCATCTAATCCAAACTCATTTGTTGTGGTGTCATGTGACCAGAGAATGTGCTGCCAGCATTCATCAGGCTTCTCTTCATGTTCTTTGGCAAAGTGTAATGTTGCAGTTTTGTGCTGCTTTGTGAACAATGGCTTTCTTCAGATAATCCTTGGGCCAAGTCAGAGGCACTTACTCATCTGTTCTTCAGTGCATGATTATGTAAATAGTGATTGTGTGAGGATGACCACTGCGCCTTCTGTTCTTAGTGTGGCTCTTTATTTACCCCCTAACCATTGCTATGCTCACGATTCCCTCTCCCCTGAGTGTCTGCGCCTCTGACATGAAACAAAATGGAAGAAATATGTGTTAAGGATTTTTTTTTCATTCCTCAGGAACTGCTGTGGTATGAAGGGCAAACGCAAATCACTTCCATATAATAATCTAAAATCTAGGCAACTTTGTATCGCAGCATTATTATTCTTGTATTAACTTTGATGTCTCTATTTAAGCTGATACTCCTTCACTATACTTTACTACTTGACTTCCTCCTCCTCCTCCTCCTCCTCTATCCACATATGGTGATTTAAACTTGTTATCCTACTTATCCAATTTACCCAATGGAATTTTTCTATACGAATACCTGGCTTTTGTTTCTGCCAAGACGCCCTGGAGAGACCTAACATTTGTCCTCTATGTACTGGCTTGGATTGGAAAGGGTTATTGCAACCACATGCCTCTTGTACAGCTGTTTATTGTATCATTTACGAAGATGCAACGCCTGTCATCTTGACTGCTCTCTTTGTTTAAAAAGTCCCATTTGGAGCATTTTTATGTACTTGATTTCCTGCTGCCTCTCACTTTCCCTCCCCTCCCCGTCCTTTCCTTTCCCTGTTTTCCCTCGAGCCCCTTTGCGTGCCTCCATCTTGTTTTCAAGACAAAGCGCTTTTCATCCCCTCCTCTGTCTGGTGCCCACCTGTTGGCTCTGCTTTCCATCATCCAGCCTGCAGTCAGGAGACACCGGTGGCTCGGGGCCGCCCCGCTGTGTCTTTGATCACTCCTGTGACCCGCAGCATTTGCCCGAAGATGAGGAAAGCACGTATGTTGTATCAACAGCAGAGGAGCTGGGGAGGGGGGGGGGGCACTCATCCCCCCCACTGGCTTTCAAATCACCTGGCCATCCCCCACGAGGTCACTCTGTCTGCCCTCTATGAAATGGCCCTGGATGCCAAACGCTAGAGCTCACCACTGGGAAATATCTGGTGGGTGACCTGTTGCGGGAAGTGACACTGCTCATACACGAGCAGCGTGATCTTGGCTGACACTGGGGCTGCGTGACGCCGCTCGGCTTCCTTTTACTGGGGACAAGTGACAAATGATGGAGTGTGATACGGGGAGATTTGTGGACAGCTGGCGTACAAACTTGCAAAGCCTGGAGGAGATGGATGACACATGGTGGAGTGCAGTACATTTACTCCTCCACTGACCATTGGCTTTAACCGGCCGTGCAGTGTGAGGCGTCTAATAGTAAGGAAAATCACATCTCCCATTATTCTTAATTTTATGGGTGTGAGTGTTCCCAAATAACGAGAGTGTGACATAAAAGTCCATTTCTGCTTCGCTTTCCAGTTGAAGTGATTTTCTTTTTCAAAGCCATTACACGCCTGACATGGTCAGATTTATTATGTGGCGCACTTTGGAAAATATGAGCTCCATTTCCGCTTAATTTAGACAGCAGATATGTAAGCCTGCCTAAATGTAAACTTCCTCAAAGGTGAACACACCAAACCCAGAGTAGTCCTTAAAATAATTTTATTTCCTTTTGTCCTTTCACTTCTCTCGCAATCTTTTACAAAATTAAAGCGACATATGGAAGACTTGAAGACAGCATGAACAGCCAGTTGGAGACCCATCTTAATGTTTTCTAAGGGCAAGTGGCTAATTAAAGCGTCCACAGGGCAGCATTCCTCTAACCGTGAGCCAAGATTCAGAAGGGTCAACGGCCGGTTTCCCCTCGTCTCTGGATAATTCCCATTCTTTTATAAAAAGGTTTGTCTCAGGGAATATTAACATTTCTTTATTTAGGTCTAACAATGAGAGTAAAGCAGGTTTTATAAATAAAAGACAGTATGCAAAGGGAGATAAACCAGCCAAGAGCATGGGAGGGATGTGCTGGACACCGCATGCTCATACTCTGTTTCTTAATAAAAAGAAATGCGATACCCAATTTCTTTTTTATTATGTTTGTGATGGAAAACTTTAGCTGTGGCAGTGGCTTATTGCACAGTTTAACTAAAAGCTAACTAGCCTAGCTTAGCATAAAAGCAGGAAATGCAACACAATCCCTGAAGAAAAAATATATAAGTATTATGAATAGATTTACATTTTTGTGATTCAGTTTGGTATACCAAAGGAAACAACCCATGAGCTGCTAACTAGCCTATGTAACAAGCCTAGCTAAACCAAGGAGGACCACTTATTAGCTTCAGACCATAGACTGTATATAAAGATCTCAACTTCCTCCCACTACCCAGATATGAATCCAAAATATCTGGCATATGATTGCTTCAATCTTGTGAATATGGAGTCAGAGTCTGCGCGTCACAATTGGGAAATGGAGCCAAGGTGGCAAAGTCCCGCTGATACACATGCACGACCAATCCTCAGTCAGTGTCAACTGTCAAACATGGTGTTTTACCATGTTTTTATATCAACCAAACAGTATAACCAAACATACCACTAAAATAAGCACTTGGACAAACTTCAATTTGACCTAAAACTGCAGACAGCATATTAGTGAAATAATAATTTTACATTTACTTCGACGTTTAAATTCGGTCAATGTAGTCATTGAAGTCTAGCTTTATAAATTGTGGTATTATTACTTTTTAAACAAACATTACAATTTGCATAAATTATATCAATTCATATTTAAAGAATTACAGTAGCTAGCTTTCTAAAGGAGAAAGCTTAACAAATACATGTAGTTTTAGCAAATTCCCTAGATTCTCTGGAGTTTTTAGGATGCAATATTTTCCTGTGCAACTTTTAGTATTAGATTAGACATTAAAATATAGCATAAAAGCCTGAAACTGTTTTAGTCTAAAACACTGTCTCTGTAGCGAACTTACTACCTTCTGTCGTATATTCTTCGAAATATTGTCTAAACTATATCTTAGATTCTGCATAGACACGTTTGCTATAAATATGTATTGTGGAATAAAGCCTTCGGTAATTTTTGAATTTCACTGTGTTCGTAATGAGACCAGACAAGTCAAAATCAATTAACATGCACTCATTAGAATCGTAAAATGAATCAAAACTCTATTCATAATTCACCACATATTAAAATACTTTTATTTAGTGGATTTCAAACTTCAGCATGAGGGTGGTTTCAACATTCTGAAAAGACTGTTAAAGATAACACCAAGCAACACACATCATCATGTGTCGTGTCGCTAAACAACACTTATTGTTCGATACAGACAAAGAGCGCAGTTGCTCACACTAAGAGGAGGAGTGACTTCTCTGAGATTTCTTTGCAAAAGTCTTATGCCATTTATGCAATCTAACACTGGTAGGATGCTGCGATAAAATGTGCCAAACTGTTGTTTGTGTCCTTTCAAAAGATCATTGTTTGTGTGTGTGTGTGTGTGTGTTTTTTTTTTCTTTGTCCTCTCTTGGTCCCCTTACTGAAAATCTGAAACTCCAGTGGGAGGTGACTGTAATTATTGACCACAGCCAACTTGCATATCCTTACAAATCTTGGTCTGGGAAATAAAATTAAAATTACTGTGCCAGGAGGTGCCAGGAAGTCATTGTTTAATCAAAAGATAGGTGGAATAGTCTGAACTTCAAAGATACGGAAAGAGGCTCAAATACTGCTTATATCTTTTCCAGAAAGAAGAGATACTGGGGAAGAAAATAAACAGCGTTACATAAAATTGGGATGAGTTGCGTGATTATCAATGAAGCTACTTCCTGATGGTGAAACCTCCCTCCTGTGTGGCTAGGTTAAAGATCAACGATAGCAGGTAGTGTTGCGCAGCAGTTCCTCTTCCATCAGCCATTGGGAGAAACGTCTGTAATGGACAGCTCTAGACTTGCTCTGCTGGATCCCCTGTGATGAATTATTCAGCTGCTCCGATGTGATGGCAAAACGCATGGTGTCAGAAAACCAGACACGACTTCATCAGTAAAATGCTTCGGCTCCTATACCCCTCCTCCTCCTCCTCCTCCTCCTCCCCCTCCTCCTTCTTCTCCTCCTACTCCACTGGCTCCCCACTCTGCAGCAATTTCATTTTCACCTCCACGCAAGATCCCGTGAGAGGAAGCATTGGTTCTGGGCGGGCGGACGGAGGAGGCCAACAAGGCTGGGTGTCCCTTTGTCCTTGCTGGCTGTGGAGCCTCAGACCATCCATCTCTGTCAGAGGCAAGCATCTCAAAACCACCCCCCCCCTCCCTTCTTTCCCTTCCTCTCACTCCAGAGGCTCTGCCTCATAGGCACGTCAGTGCTAAATGGAGACTTTACACAGTATTGACTGGCCTCACAAGTCTCTCCACTGGCCATGCTGGGTAGAGTGGGAAGCAGCGTATCAAATTTCTCTCCCCTGCTTCCCAGGCTTGAGTGTGGATACAGCAGGTAGATGGAGGGATGACTTAAAAAAAAGATCTGGAGGAGGCTTGATGGAAATAAAATGGGGCTCTGTCTCACAGTTAGACACCAGCAGCGACTTTACAGCAATGGAGCGCACATGTTTGCACACACTGCTGTCACCTTGTGTGAGTCAATTATCGAGGCATTGAACCGCTGTGACAATGTCTGTCCGCGCCTCGATATTTCTTCAAGAGTGTGCAACGCTGCTGGCAAGTTGATCCATAGCTGGCAAGGACAAAAGACTTAAAGGGGCATTTAGGCAATCTTTATTTTACCTCAACGGCAGAGAGAAGCCTTTATTTGGAGCAGCCTTGTGTTAGAGATAGGTCTTTATTTCTAATTCCCTCCAGTCAAACTGGAGAAGACTGAACAAGGTCACACCTTCCTCCACGTTTAACCGTTCTCTTGATAAATTTCATATACTGTAAGTCCATCATTACCTCAAAAGAGTCAAGTTGTACTCCCTGCTGCTCTGCTTTCAGTTTTTCTTTTTCGCAGAAGCTGTGTTTATGTTCTGTCACAAGTTGTGCCAAGTTGCATGCCCAAAAATAATAAGCTGAAAATAAAAAGATAATCATTGTTCAAATATTTTTTGATTACAAGCGTTTCAGTTTAGAACCTAAAAGTTGGACTGAGTAGGAGATTCTGAACCAAAGTTACACAGGCACGACATCATAGAGATGCCTGTTGTGGTACATTTTGTGCACAGATAGAAACCAGAGACTCCGGTATAATTTGTCAATGTCGGGTGAAGAGTCTGGTATAGACAGGTACAGGTCAAAGAACCCACAAATGTGACAGTGTATTTTCTAAATTTAATCCCAGTCGCATCCTCTTTGCTTTTGTTTTGATCACTGTTTCTCTGCTGCCAATTAAACTCAACACTTCCTGCACAGATGCTTCACATTATCAGTCCTCAGGGAGCTCAGGAGCGCCGGTTTTCACTGAATTTATCATTGTGAGCTGTAGAGCTTTTTCAATTAATGAATCAATTAATTAAGCATAACGGTAGAGACTCCCAAAGGAGCTGTACTGCAGGGGTGCTGGATCTTCAAAACAGATATATCTATGCAGTTGAAAAACCTGGGCACCATGAATTTACAGATATTATATATTACAAGCAGATGTTTTAGTTTGACTTGCAACCATAAGAAGGTTGGGTAGTAATCATAAAGAAGATGATTCATAGGGATGCACTCTACATGCAGAGAACTGGTTTGTGTATCCTCAGTTTGGACATCAGTGTCTTCTGCAGTGATTGTCTCCCTCGCATTGAGGGAAAGCCTTCATCTGGCTCCCTCTATGTCCCTCTCCCTCCGCGCCTGCTGTAAGTCCTCTGCCATGAAAGCTAAAGTCCCCTTATATCCCAAAGGGAGTGGGAATCAAAACCCGCCATTGGTATTCCCAGCACAGACCTGCATCCATCAATCATCTCATCTAACACTGGCTGAGGCTCAAAAGCAGCCATTCTCTTTCTGGAGTCGCTCTATATGTATTGAAGGAACGCGTTTTAGAACAAAATGCGAAGAGGGCTGATAAATCCCCAAAGATTGAATGACATTAACCTGTTGGAAGAAAGGGGATCCGGCAACAGGGGCACTTTCAAAACTCCTGCCGCAACTTGGACAGAATAAAAAAAATGAAGATATGCTCACTAAAGATGCACTTGTGTGATGGAAGAGGCTTACTGCGTTGATGTTAGACTGAATGTGCGTTGGAGGGAGCTGCATGGGGGAGGGTGTGAGGAGAATGATGAATGTCATGGAATGCTTTTAAGATCAGTCTGCACTCTAACAATATGACAGCCTCTTATTACTGCAGAGAGATATCACATGTCTGGACCAATGGGGAGCCTCAAGTGGTGTCATGCTGTGCTGATATGTTCAAAAAGAAAAGTGTTTAGTTCACCATCTCTACACAGTTTTCTTTTCAGCAAAATGCAATATGAATTATATTTCATCCACTCATTTGCTACCCAGCTTGTCCTTTCAAGGTTGCAGGGACTGGGGTCGGGGGGCTTGAGCAAAACCCTGCTGACACTGAGCGAGAGGGGTACACCATGGACAGGTCCATACAGGGCTGACATACAAAGACAAACAACCATTCATGCTCATATTCACATCTACAGGTAATGTAGAGTTGCTACTTCACTACTGTACATTTCTCTAGACTATGAAAAAACAGGAAATCTTCACACAGAAAGACCCAAGTTGGCCTTCAAGCTCTAACTCAGAACTCTTTTTTGGTGTGACTATCGCTACACATCACTAAAGCCGGATTTATGCTCACAATTTCTGTCCTTGTGACTAGTTTGTCAAGACAAAGAAGTGGGCACATGCCTGTGGTAGTGCTCTACCTTCTACTCTTCAATTTGTGTTTCTGTTCGTCTTTGCCAGCAGTGTTGTATTTGTTTTTAGGAGAAGTTTGCACCGATTCATTGCGCCTCAAGTGGGAGTATACAATGGAAAGGCACTGTTGGCAAGAGCAATCCTTGATCAGGCATAATCACTGAAGGACCAGCCTCAAATATATTGCATTATAGTTCTGCAAATTGCTGAACATGTTTATAGTTCATTAAATGAAGATAAAATGACATGCAGTGAACTCAGGCCTTTGGATGCACCTGGGGGTCTGGAGCTACACGGCTGGATCCCACGTTGACCAGCTAGGGATGCACCCTGCTGTGGAGGCTCAGAATTTGTTGGTGTCAACAACCAAGAAATGATTTCAACCTGCCAATCCCGAAAAAATATTTTTTTCCCAGTGTAAATTCTACGTTCAATGTTTTTTGTTGTTGTTGTGAATATTACTCAACAGAAGAATATCTGAGTCTCTTTGATCATTAAACTACACAGTATGTTTATGCGATGGACATCATTTTAATTATTCCTTTCAACGTTGTTTCTGAGAATGTGTTCCCAGTCCTTTTGGATAGCGGATTGGTCTGGATACTAGATTACGTGATGCCACCAGTGTTGCCATTCACACCCGTATCTTTTTGAGATCTGATGCATAATCAGTAATCAATTTACTTTTAATTAACATTGTCAACTTTATTTATCACGATTTTATCTGTGCACGGTAAATTTGTCAGGGGTACCAGTGAGAGGAATTAGCACTAGTCATTTCAAAGTAAAAGACTACTACCATGACTTTTTGTTGTGCTGCTGGGTTTCAGCCCCAACCCTAACCCGAGTAAAGTTATGTGGTAATATCAACTGGTTTTGTGCCCCTTGCTGTCACAGCTAAAATTGCAGCCTCTTTTCAGGTTTAATTTAATAAGTAAAAAAGGCTTTAACCTGCTAAAAAAAAAAAAAAAAAATACCTTTCTTAAAATTAAATGAACTATTGATATTTAGTGATGTCAGGTAGATTATAAAGACTCAGTACAACCACACGTATTACCCACATTAAGCACAGATATTATTTAATTTATAAATAATTATGGGATATAAGTGTAATCTAATGTTAAAAGATTTCTGCAGTTTCAGAACAATCATAGTAACACTAGCTGCTTTCAAAATGCCTTGAAGTTTAAGTGAAGATCAAACGCAGACAATTTACATCAAAAATACATGCAAGGGCTGGCCCTTGGAGGTAGAGAGGGTTGTGCACTTAATAGATGGTCGCTATAGTCTGTATTCTCTGTCTGTTCTCTGTCCTCGGGAAAGATAGTGAACCCCAAAATGCCCCTGACGCCTGTGCCCACAGTGTTTAAATGGTGTGTGATAGAAAAAGAAAAAAGGGCTTTTTAAATGTGCACTGTATGAGCGTGTGTGTAAATGGGTGAATGGGACTTGTCAAGCGCATAGAGTGGTCGACAGGACTGAAAAAGCCCCATATATATATACATATACAGTTTATATATATATATATATATACAGTCCATTAACCATGATGCATCCAGTAAGATTTAAAGGAACTGAACACTGTGGTACTCACAGGCCTGTATCAAAGGCTGCAGCCTGGTCAGTGTGACATGAGAGTCAGAGGGGTAAAGGGTTACTCAGACTCCAGGCTGGACCTCCTTGATCAGCTTGACCATTTCACTGGTTCAGCAGTGCCTCTCCTCACCATCTGTCTAAAACCCTCAGTTTCACCTCTTAGCCCCAATAAGCCCCAATCATAGTAATTATGTCGTCTGATTTTTCGTATCAGTTTGAGGTAGTCACAAAGTGAAAGTCAGGATGAGCCACAGCACCTTCGATAACAAGATTTAAAGGTGCAATTTGAAATTCTTGCCTGGATGAAGTCTATGACTTAAAGACGTGTGCTGACACTTGCTTTCCTGGTGATGGAACCTCTGTGTGGATTTCAGCAAATGAAACACCTACGCAGGTGGCTGATTTCATTGCTCTACTGCTTGGTCATAAAAACTCTGTGTTTGTTTTTAAATTAATACAATATGCTTCAATTTGAGTTTATAAAACTGAGCCCCCAAGTTCAGAGTCAGCAATTGAACCACATTGTTCCATTTCAAGTAAATGTGCTGAGAGCACATTTACAGCACACAGAGAATTATGTGTAGTTTTAGAAGTGTACATATTGGGATCTCTTTCTTTTTTTCTTTTTTTTTACAGTGCTTCGACTCTGTTACTTTAATTCTGTTTTTCTATTACTGCTGTAACAAGTGAATTTCCCCATTGTGTGGATAAATAAAGAAATCTAATTACAGAGCAAAACCGACTAAAAACGTAACTTTCCAAGTTACCCCTGTATGGACTGTGTCGTAGGGCTGTTGACAGTGGTAAGCAGTTTCACCTGGTTATCCACATGCAGTGACAGGTAGCCTGGGTGGTCCAGGGCATATGGTGCATGTGTTTATGCATCTATCCACAGAGCCATAGTATATATATCATGTTTATTTGAGTATTTATACTCAGTATTATACAGTGCTCTAGATACACATTTATTGGAGATGAATTGGGATTATGTAGGGGAGCTCTGTGGTTTCAGAGTTGACATTGGTGCATATGTATGAGAGCGTTAGGATCATTTAGTTGAAATTAAATTAAGTCTTGTTCCTTTGAAAGTCAAGACAAAGACTATAAGCTAGTTCCTCTCAATGAATTAATGACCCATCTCTCTCTACCACTCCCACCACCTATAGCTCTCTGCCATCGGTCTGACTGACAAGTGAGTGACTGAGGTCGGCTCATCTGCCAGCTTCTATGGAAACCTCCTGACAGGAAAAAAAAAGAAAAGCGAATGCCCATGACAGCTCCAATGTTAGAAAGTTCTTACATCACCTCATTTATGGTCTCTGCAGTCATGAATAAACGTGTTTTAATCAGTTTTGGAATAATTAGGAATGAGAACAGTGGAAATGTATACATTGCAGAAGATTTGCAATGCTAATTGTTCCCTGATGACACAAGAGGAACAGAGGCCTATGTTCACATATACACTAATGTAACTGTAGACAGCGGATAGCAGCAATACCGGAGTCGCTACGTGTCAGTAGAGGAGTTCAATTTATATCAGGTCGCTATGATTGATACATTAATGTACTATACACAGCAACATCAAATATTTTCTACATTAGATAAATAACTAATGAAAAATCACCCATTATCAAATGTTTGACAAACACTGGTAGCAACACTTCCTGAATATAAACATGAACTTCCTCTTACGTCCTGTTACAAACACTGCCCTCTGGTGCTGGTGTCTACATGACAAATGTATTAGGCATAGATACAATTGTGATTACTATATTGATCAGTGAGAGTTAGATGGAAAAATACTATACAATAATTAATGAATTCCCTTGCCATCTTATAAGGGGGAAATTGCATTAGCGGTGACACAGTGCATTGTAGTGATACCAACCAAAGTTGATAGCTTTTTCCAAAACAAAGTTGATATGAATAATGAAGATGATATCACATATCCCACAAACCTGTGGTAAAATTATCAAATAGACTCTTCTATGCTGGAATGTTTGAGATATTAACAGAAAACCTTGATTAAGGAATTCACATCCTTACATACAAATACTTCCAGATGGCACTTTGTTTCTTCTTTTATTGAATATGTAATTAAGGCAGAAAATCTTTTTTATGCCTGAGCTCTTTACCCAGTCACAGGTATGTTCATATTAGATCCTATTAAAAAAACAGGTTCCCTCGGTCTACAGGAGCCAAATGGAACCTCTGCACGACAGAGTTTGACAACCTGGGAATGAGAACGTGTTGCTCTTTTAAAACATATGAAAACTGGAAAAGAAATATGTAAATTGAATATTAACAAGTTCACAGAGCATAATCATGCTGTATGGAATCATAAAAAACATTCTGATGAACTCCATCTCCTGGGATCTGCTCTGTGATCAGGAGATGACCCGCTCCACCTCCTGAGACATTTGCAGTCATTTCCTAAAACAACTAAACTAACAGCTTTGCAACATCTGGTATCGTACACAGACATATATCTTGTCTTGTCTGTGAACATTTTCTGCTATGTACAGTATGGATTTCTCATTCACACACAGTTCCTTTAAAACATCCCCTTATTCCACATGAATAAAACATTTTGATTGTTTCCTTGAGACGGGGATGCTCTTCCATATACAACAGACTCTTTTGTATATGTGTACATGATTTCTCTTTCTTTATTCTTTGGGCTTTTTTTTATTCGTACACATTTTCATATCTTCCCGATTTCATCCAATTTTCACGAAACAACACTGTAATAGGGAAACACAGCTTTGAGTTATTTATTTTCAAAACTTCCCATTACATGAAAAGACACAGACAAATCAAAATAGACATCCCTGTGACAACTCTAAATAAACACTATAACAAATACATGTTGAAATAGACAAAGAAAGAAAGAAAGAAACAGACTTCTATCAAATTTAACAAATAAGGTACTGTGTTTATGATCATGACAGATATTCTCGACCTTGGAATTTTACTATTCACTAGTAAGCGGACCTTCTGAATCAAATCAGTTCATATTGATAACATTATTTTTAATACATTTCATGAAAGTGTGTTGAGGACTGACCAAAGTCCTGGCACTACAGGTTTCATGTGGTCACACCTGAACAAGAGTCATTTACTGAAGAAGGCTGTGGAATCCACTTGAAACTTTTTGTGTTTCGATATCCATATTCAAATAATGTCAACTTTTAGTCATATAAGCCAAAAGAGCATCTAAAAGTTGAAACAGTTTGAATTAAATGATCTTTGATGGACAGATTAGTGATGATTATTAATCTTACTGACAAAGATTTTATGGAACGAAGTAAAAATTTAAGAATTAGTAATTATTTCATCAACTTTGATATTTATCATCTCATTTTTTATGTCCCACCCTCATTCATCAAAGTGTCCCCTGCTGGCAGTATGCAGAGCGGTGTTATCGCTCCATCTCTGACCTTTGAGATGGCAAACAGATACAGATGCGATGCTCTGAATGAGAAAGGAGGCACTTGCTTTGTTCCAGGCTTGTCAAGTGGCAAAGGAAGAGCTGTTTGGAGCTGAAATAGATGCAAACTGAGAATGGCCAACGTGTCGGCACCAAAAACAAAGCAGCGAGCGGCGGCCTCTCCTTCAGCTCACCTCGAGGGGAGAAAGACGGAGAGAGCTGTCAGTGAGTGAATGGTGTCCTTTGCCTCTGCAGTAGTTATTTTATGACTACGCTGACAGTTTGACTGCCTCTCTCATCCCCTCCTGTATCCAGCCTTTCTTGTTGTCTTTAATCAGTGTCTTCCCCCCCCCCTCCCCCCCCCCCCCTCCCTCCCCTCAGCCCCTGTTGGAGAGGCTGTCAGGACGCCTCACGCTCTGAGCAGCACCACTGAGGCCACTCTTGACAATGACCTCCGTCTCATCCCCTTGCTCTTAAAAAAACGCATGCAGCCTTTCATTCAGCTCTCGGAATGCCTGCTTGCACCATATGGCTACCAACGGACTACGCAGTGACAAAACAGCCATCACTGCAGCACAATGCTGATCACATTCGATCCCTCCAGAGATAACAAGTGCACTGTGCTTCTTCGCTTTGATGGCCATCTTAATTAGTGCTTATTTGAGCGAAAATTTGTCTGCTGCAGGAGCAGCCCTGATAACCAGTCCACAGCGCTGGTGAAGCAAACTGAATCAGTTAGGATTGACAAGCAAAGTCGTTTAAGTAATTATCAATTGCATAACAATGTTTGAGACTGTTTATTTTGTTTTTAATGTCTATCATAACTCAGTATAACTGATAATTATTAAACCATGCAGATACCTTTGTATTTGTTCACATTTTGGGATATTGTTGATCTCTACCCCCAACACATACAGCAGTGTGAGGTTGACTATGGAAGGCTGTTTTGTATTCAAGTAAATGTAGCTTGCCTTAGTATATGTGTGTTACCTTGAGGATAACATCTCTTCATGTTTCTTAATGTTATATTATCAATTTCAAGAAATAATCACCGGACGTAAGTATATTCTTTTCTAAATGTCCTTATCTGATGTAACTAATTTCTTTCATTGAGGGAAAGAGTCCAACTCTACCTGAGCCAATGGGAAAAACAATAATAGCCCACCCAGTTTTTAAATCTACCAATGAACCAAATTTGAATGATAATCAGGTTTATTATACTCAGACATGATTAGAGCCATACGTGTTCCCTCTAAACACCACTTATATAGAACCTGTCTGAGTATGTCATAGAGGCAAAGGGTCTCAGAGAGAAAAACACACTGCCACAAACTGAAGAAATTCAACAACAGATGCAAAACAAAGTCATTAAAATGGACCAGAAAAGGGTTCAAAGTGGGCAATTATATTTCCACATGGCACATTCAGGTTTGGAATATATCTTTGCCTTCAATGAATGGAGTCATCATTCAAAAGCTGCATTGTGTGTTTATTCATGATGTCTGTCTTGTATGTAAAAAAGTTGTTTGATGATCTGAAACATGTAAATCAGGAGGGAGGAAAGTATCTTTTCAGTGCACCGTAAAACCAAAACTATCGTCATGGAGGAAAGTGTGAAAATAAGCAATTTTGGTTTAACCAATACTTTAATCTGGACGAGGATTTGAGTAGAAAATAATCTAATTTTGGAAATGTGTTCCTCCTGGTCTGCCATGCTAATCATCTCATTTTGATCCAGCAAATGACTATGCCAGATAGATGTCCTTTTTTTAAACTATCTGCACACAGTAGATACTGTAATTAGTCAGGCCCGATGGCAAACTGGCCATCTGCAGTAGTGGGAGTTTTCCCGGTGGGCCAGTCGACCTGTAGGCCAGTGATGAGTCCAGCAACACCAATGAGATAAAAACAGATTCCCATGCTGTTTGCAATGGGCCGTCCAGCTGGCTTTACAGAGGCACGCGTGTGTGGGGGGTCGGAAGTTTATTACGTCTCATGAGTCTATCTTCACTTCATACGCTGAGACATTAACAGGCACATAATGACTGCGCTGTGCATTGTGTGCAATAACTGCAGCTGAACTAAGCTCACTAATGAAAGTGAAATGCAGGTGAATGAAAAAATAAAAGTAGGGCTGGTGGACTAAAGCTCGAAAACAGAGCTCAGGACAGAGTAAAACAAATCCTGCAACCTGTTAATTCAATTATTGTCAGATCAGGACTGATGGGTCAGTGTGTGTTTGTTTATGCAATAGGTGTGCAGCTACTTAATAGTACTTGGAATGTGTGTTGGGGTTTGTATTTATCAGGACATTATGACAGGTTGGATTTTTTAAATGCAAGAAACATTATTCCTTCAGCAATGAACTGTAAAAACACAGATGCACATTGGATTCCTTTACAAAAGAATTAGGGTCCTTAACTTGAAATGATTGAGAGGTAAATAACCATTAGCATTTCTGTATTGTTTGGTGCACGTAATTATTTCACTTGCATTAGTATCAGATCTACAACTGGGTCTTGGAGTGCACATACTGACTGTGCATGTAGTTCACTAGTTCAGTGCCAGTTCTACACAAGCCTGCTTGGAATGTTCTGTTCTCCTGGCCTGTGTTAATGCTCTGGAGCTACAACATAATTATTCCTTGTCATTAGTGATTCCTCCTTTACCATTTATGCAATATTGTTTGTGTGCTGCACCACAAATCAAAGAGACAAACAAGTTCCTACCATACATCTAATATCCCCTGTAGAACTGTTTATAATGTATTTTGCTGCCATTACTACTATTTACTGCTATTATATTAGTATAATCACTATCATATATAAATATATATTATGTTCTATTATATTATATACAATATATACTGTACTATTTTTATATACTGTCTAACAATAACATTACCATCATATCATCAGTACTATTACCATCATCTTGCCACTGCACTTTATCTACCAATTTATCTTGTGTTTATGTTTTTATTCTTTCTACCTATCTCAATATTTTTTTATTTTTATTTTATTCTATTGTATTGTATTTTATTGTATTCAAATATATTGGCTGCTATGATGACTTAATAAAGTAATCTATCCATCTATCTATCTATCTATCTATCTATCTATAACTGCTTCAGTATTTATGATCTATTGATGTCATAGAGCTTAATGAATAATAATGTAATAGTTCAAACGAGTACTATTCCTTTTACTTTTTTGTAAGGATATTCTAGAGTAACGCAGCAGGAGATTCTCTGCTCAGACGTCTTCACAACAACAACACAGGCACGACTGATCCGCGACTGAGCCGTGCCGCTCATGCAGGCAATTGACGCTCTCATTTGATTACCTGGGCACCAAAATGAAAAGCAAGATGTTCTACGTGCCCCTCAGGTAGTCAGTGTCACAGGTGCATTCACCGCTGGTTAATGTTCAGTTATGAAGTGATGTAGGCTACTGGTAGGCTATAAGCCCCCGATGCCCAAGCCAGGCAAAGCCCATGCTGCCACCTGTCTTCAGCAGTGGATAGCAATGCTAACGTTTTACTTAGATTTCTATCTTTTCTTTATTATACTGACAATAGCATGCCGACCAGCTAGCCTCAGCCTGGCCGGCCTTCGTGCCACTTTCCAACAGGGAGTCACTGTTGTGTCCAGTCTGTAAAGCAACATTGGCTGAGGCTCCTGGCAGGGCTGGTTAACAACTGTTAGTGTGAATGGTGGCTATGAAGCAATGGTTTAACTTGGAAATATCAGCGTCTAAATAAGATCAATGTGTTCCAGTGTATTTTCATTTCTGGGATAAGAAGGCATGAGTCAAGTTTTTGTTCATGTTCTATTCAGACTAATACAAAGAAATGTGTTTCTGTACAAGGACTGATGAATAATCCAGCATCATCATCCACACATCCAGAGCGACTGGTAGAAGAAGGAGTGGAACATTTGAGCGCTGTGAGATTTTTGTAGCGCAGTTTGCCGAGCAGGCAGAGCGATATGAATAAATAATGGTCCTGCTGGTGCCAACAGCAGGCATTTCTTAATTTGGAGGGGTGTTTAAGCTCCCAGTTCAGTGGATTTTTAAGATGTCACGCAATAAAAATCTGAAAGTGGCAGATGAGTCTACTCGCAATATTCTGCCTTGAATTATGCTTAGTAAAAATCACCATATACACACGCACCCCATCACCCACCCTTATCGTTTTTTTTTCTCCCCTAGCTCCTTATCTGAATTACAATTTTTTCCCCTTGGAAAATTCCTCTGGTACAGAAATGAAGACATCTTGAACTTCAAACACACTCCTCAGTAAACAAGCAGTGTGGAGAAAGTGTTTCATCTGTGCCTCTGGGATATTATTAAGCCTCCCTGGTAGCTGAGACTGCAGAGGAGTGCAGGATAAGAGCTAGCTCCTGTCTTCCCACCTCCTATCCAACTGACACGCCGGCTACTGGCTTCTGGACAGCCGCCCTATCTGACTGCTTGTTGCGATGAAAAAAAATTGGCTCCATTAAACTTTGTAAATACTCCATGATGCTGTGTGTGTGAGCAACGCTGGGTTTGGTAACATCAGGGCGGCTCTGACCTCTCCTCGACCCCCTGACTGAACCTGTTCAGGATTAACCGCTGCTGTTTGTCCTCCTCGTTGCTGATGAAATAACAGCAGTGAAATTTTAAGTTGACCTCTGATAAGATCTAAAATGGAGCTCAGCGTAAGTTGGAAGACTTAAAACCTGAGGTTTCTACGTTTTTCCCTCAAGAAGGGTTTTTTCGTAGTTTTTTTTACTCTTGTGAGGGTTAAGGACAGAAGATGTCACACTTAGGAAGTCCAATAGGACAATGCTCATATGATGACCAATGAACCACCACCAGTGTCTAGACCCCTGGGGGGGGTATTCCTGTACGATGCTCTGCTCCACCCCCTTCTAATCATGATGACATCACACAGGGGTCTAAAATGCCAAAGACTATAAATATTCGCATTCTCTGTGCACTGTAAACACAAAATAAACTCTCTCCTGATTTAAATCATTTTATCTGCTAATCACCCGACTGCAACAGTGGCAGAGTTAAAACGTGGCTTTAGAAATGTTCGACAATTTATTAAGAAGCTAAAACTGAAATCGCTCATTGAGGACACATTCGCTCCAGACTGAGATCAGGTGCATCCTGTTTGCTGCAATTATCCTCGATACAGTCTTTCACTGTCCACATGTGGCAAAATGAATTGATTGGACACAGTTAAGTAAGACACACATCTGTGTCTAAAGTCCCACAGCTCACTGTTTGTCAGGACAAAAAAATTAAAAACCAAGGAATTCTAGCCATCTTTTTTTCTATTCATAGACAGAAAGACTGGTACATTTGAAATCGTCTCATAAGTGATAAATGGTCGGTATTTATATAGCACTTTTCTAGTCTTGATGACCATTGAAAGTGTTTTCCATTCACCCATTCATACAGTGCATCTATGTGCTTTCTCTATGAAAGGGGCAATTGGGGGTTCTGTATCTTGCCAAAGGCATTTGAAGTGGGGAGGGATCGAGCTGCCAACCTTCTGGTTGGAGGACGACCGCTCTGACCCCTGAGCCACAGCCAACCCCCCAGCTAAAACTAGTGCAATCTTGTAAAGCAGTCCCATAATAAATCTTCCCTTCATCCAGGTTATGGTAGGAAATGTTCTGTTTCGAGGTGTTGATTGAACTTTATGGTCATTTTGAAGGCTATAAAATGTGCTGCAGTCGAACTGTTATTTATGTGCCACACACACACACACACACATGTTTTTATTAAACCATGCATACACTAATCAATTTTATCAAAGTTTGTATGCGATTTCTGAGTCTGCTTGGCCGTCATCAGGCTATTGCACAGTTGAAACAAAGTCACAAGTAAATTCCCCCAAAATCTAAATATTTCCCTCACTGCATCTGCGCGAAACCTAAAAATACAAATTGTAGTTGATGGCTGGAAGCAACTGCACCGCAAGAAAGAAAAAAAGGAAGATAAGAGTTTTCTTAGTTATGTTATCACAATGTAAGAAGTGATTAATTCAAATTTATAGTAGCCTCAAACAGTTTACTTTCATTCTGCAATGAAAGTAACCAAAAATAACCTTGTCTTCCAATCCACCTCTGTGTCCATGTGCTGACGGCCCGGTTCCTTTTTGAGACAGTGACAAAACACCAGTCGGTAGCTGGTCCGGAGAAGCCGAGGCAACATAATGTGGGAGAGCTTCGGCTTTACATCTCAGAGGATTTAGTCATACCGGGTAAAGTGAAATTCTACATTTCCAACATTGCTGTGGACTTGTGCTTTAGCTGCAGTGTGTATTTATATCAAATATCCATTGCGATCACAAGTGTTGGAATATTCCAACAATCTTCCCTGCAGCTTCTGGCACACTGAATCAGTGTGTCCTCTGTGATGAGACAAGCAGCTCATCTATAAATGATTCACAATGTGAGGTGGCACCTAAGTGGTTTGATCTACCTCGGTGCATTATGGCGGCGTGTGCGTGAGTGAGAGGGAACGCTTACGACATTTGTCGCCACAGATATTTATTTTCACACTGTCGGCTTGTAAATCGGGACTCGAAAAAGCAATTCAAAGAAACTGTTAATAATGGATGGTGGGAATGGAAAATGCCCAGAGCGTGACCGATATGATTTCGAGACTTACCAGCGAGTACAGTATGGGCCTGACATGGCCAATTATTCATCCAGCAACACAGATAAAAATTTCCTCTTGTTGTCCCGTACTAGTAAATTTGCGTGAAAATGACTCCCTGCACTGCATGGAGCACTGCACCTGATCAGGACAGCTTCATTAAGAGCTTATCATCATTATTAGCCATGATATCGATGCCTGTGCTGCTGTCTATCAGGTCCCAGTGTTAAAGCGTCAGAGTATGCCTGTTCTGCTTATCCCTAACGACTACATCATTGATTGTAGCTGCTTGCTATCCATTAGATTAATGAGTGGGAACAGGAGAAAGCGAGTGGGGGACATGGCGGATTTTGTGAGGGGGGGATGGGGGCTCTAACCGAGACACACAAGCCGCGTAATGTTTTGCTTCAACACATCTGTGAATGTGTTCATGTTTGCAGCGCAACAGATGTCACACTCCGAGTTCTCCTGTCAGTAGAATATCTTCATTAGGAGCTTCAAAGGCCAGCCCCTCTGGCAAAGCACAAACAGCCAGCAGCGCTAGAGGAGTGTGGATTAAACAAGTTCACCCCCTTTTCACTCGCATCATATTAGCATATCCTGTATTATTCATGCAGTGCCCAGTTCAGACATTGCCGTTTTTAAATAGTTTTAGGGAATGCATGTGTCCTGTGCAGGTGTGAGAAGTTAGTGAATAAAATATTTGACAGGTTCCAGGGGAATCATTGGATTGTTTTTATGTACAGAGGTGTTTATGTGAAAAATAGAATGAAAACATTCTATTTTTTTTCTATTTTTCGAGTTTTATTCAAAGACGCAAATACATTCTTGTGTTATGTACAGCACCAGTGTTCCAAACCCGTCAATGCTGAAGGAAGTCTGGCCTATACAGGCAAAGCACTGGAATCAATGGCTCCCTATAGATTATACTGAAGATTTTACACCCTCCTATACTTGAAAGTGTGCTTGTGTAAACACGTATTCAATAAGAAAAGGAGGCGGCGAGATTACTTTGAAGTGAAGGAGGTTAGATCTTTAAAGGAACAAGACCAAAGGGTTACAGTCTCGCTAGCACCCCCTGCAGGCTTAAATGTTTACCTCTTACACCTTGTTTGATGAAGGCAACAACATAATATCCTTTTTCCAGATTTTCCGCTGTCTGAATTCTTCAAGATATCACAGCATAAAATGGAGTTTATCCTGGGGCCAGCCCTGGAAGAAAGTGAGTGTGATCATTATCTTCTTTGGAGCATGAATATGAGCAAAAACCTTAATGGCAAATTGACTAGAGGCAGAGTGCCCTGTGAGTGGCCCACAAGGAAATGCTCAGAGTGCTCTCTGGGGTGATGAATCTGCTTCATCTAAGCATTAATTGATTTTTTTTCTTCTCTCCAAGCCTTGTTTTGCTCAGCCAATAAATTCAAAGGGGATCACCAAAACACAGTGGTTGGAATCAGTGCTTTGCTGGGACACTAGCCTGAGGGTGCCCAATACCAACAGGCATCTCCAACCTCATAACAAGATACTAAGAGTGACTGCGTGTCACACAGAATGTTACAGGGCACGTAGCCTTCACTATTCATTACTATCATTATTACTCTTTCAGAGCAGTTAGTTTTTACCTCCTTTGTTGCCAATGACGTCTGCAGTATCTTTACTTTCCGTCTTAACAAGTCTGGATGGAAACGTTTGTTGAACCTGAACGTCTTATACGTGAAATTTGCCATGGAAAGCAGCTACGTTAACAAAGTCTATATTATGTCAACAGAACACATTTCTTGATGGATATTGTTTAATGGAGACATATCACCTGATAACCATGTTCATACATCAAATTTGGATCAAAACTTGAAATCTTTTAAAGTGTATTAATCGCTGCAGCTCCCCTCTTCAGCTTCTGTGTGATCACTTTCTCTTTAAGCCCTCCCTTCCAATGAGCCTAGTCTGCTCTAATTGGTCAAATGCCTTCGGCATGTGCACAAGTTGGCCTCTGCTCTCACTTTAACTGGTTTCGTTAGAGGGCCTAGTTGGCTAGGAGCTAGGCATGCATATTGCCTGGGCTGCTGATGAGGCTTTTGAGGAGCTTCAGGAGCAAAACACTGATCACAAAAACTGAAATAATTTAATATGTGCAGGAAGATCTTAATCTTTGACATTGAGCCTACTTCTTACTAACATACGGAGGTGCCAAATTTGTGCATTTTCATTATTATTACTTAAGACTTATTAAGACTTTTATTGCAACTAACTAGTCCAGGTCTTTGAGATAATTTTTTTTCCAAAATGTCAGACTTTCCTTAGTTTTTTTGAAAACCGACTTCAATCCAGAGGATCACTTTCCCAATGCAGTCATCCAGTTTACTTTGGATTTATGTCCAGATCATTCTGAATTAACAGTGCTGTCATTTACCTTCAAATCTTCAGATAGATGATATCTTCCAAACTCAATCACAGCCATTGTTTAACCCACCTGAACTGAAGATCAAAGCATGACTGTGATTGTGGCAAGTCATAATATCTGCAGCTACTTGGCTCACTTTCGTCCTTGACTGCCACGTTTTTTTGCAAATGTAAAAATAAGTTTGAGTTCCCTCACCATTCACCATGTAGCCCAAAATGTGACTGCTGAGGGTAACAACTGTCCATAATATTACGCTCACACTCCACGATCCAGTTTCACCAAACTTGTCGGTATGAATTCCCTTAGAATCACTTAAAGGGTGTGAGTATGAAAGTGCGCAAGAGCTTACCGCCATGATATACACTCCAGTGTTTTAATATTACTAATTAGTACCACACAACATTAATGGGAATTAGTTTGCAAGATTTTGGTCCTAAACCAAACTATCGGACAAATTTCAATTTTGACATGATGGTCCCAGAGGTTCAGCCAAGAATGTATGATTTTCATAAAAACACAAATGTCTGGGCGAAGTTTCATTGCAATCATTAGTTTTTGAAGAATATCAATCAACCAACTAACCAACCAATTTTACAATGTAACACAAAGTGCTTTACAGAACCAAAGCAATAAAAGTTATTGAATACAATACACCCTGTGTGGAGGAGTAAGTAAAACCAAAGATAAAAGCTGGGTATCAAAGTGAAAACAATCCTAAGAAAGTAAATTTGTTAAAATTTGAAATAGAGTAATATGCCATATATGTAAAATGGTCTTAGTTATATAAATTAATAGAGAGATAATACAATTTAACTAAATGCCCGGCTTAAAAGGAAGGTCATGAGTTGACTTTACAAATATCTACAGGGAGGCTGTTCCAGAGACATGGGCCATTTGTGTATTATTAACCGCTCCCTGAGTTTCCTGTGTTTGTAAGGTAAACTCAAATCTGATGAGTTACTAAGACCAAGGCCATTAAAAGCTTCATAAGCAAGTAAAAATATATATATATTATAATTCTGAAAAACACAGGAGGCAGTGCAGGGAATTTGAGACATTTTGGTAAAAACTAATCGTGTCCGCTTTGTGGTTGAGTAAGATGAAGGGTCAGAATCAACAAAGTCAGTAGATCTGTCTTCTGGGAAATATAAATATGTCTTTTAAATTATTATTAGTGTATTTTTTTGTCTAGGCCAAAAAGGTACCCTTACAAACTGTCATTGCTATCCCTAGCGCAATCTGTGATTACAACATTTAGCTGAGTGAACAGGATCAGGACAATTCTATACTTATTTTATTAGCTCTTGTTGTCAGCTTTTATGATTCCCATAAAAGTCTTGACAGAGTTCAATACAGTGAACATGACTGGTCTTAATTTCCTTTGGTGCTCCCATAATTCATCGGTAAGCGCCAGGAGTTGGTGTCGAGTGTTTGTTAATACTCCCAAGAGTTGTGATTGATGTTCATAAAGGGAGACTCATATTCCAATCTTACAAAGAAGTATTGTACATTACAAGAACGTCACAGCAAAATTACTCTTGATGCACATGAGACATTACAAGTTGATGATACACCGTATAATACACAATAATATGTGAGGATGGATTTTCCCATTTATAGTCTGTGCCAGGCAGCTGTCTTCAGCTGTGTGTTACCTCATTCCTCCTTTAAAACCCTTTGGCCGTGTCAGACCGCCGCTAATCTGGCTGCTCAATTAGTCAGCACCATCCTCCGCCTTGATGGCTGGGGCTCTGCCAAGCCTAATTATATAAGCTTCATTTTCGAGGCTCATGTCAAAGAGCTTGTCATTTTTTTGCTCTTTGCTCACAGAACAATTTCATCATTCTTTCAGGGAGGACACCCTGTGGATATCCAAATAAAAAAAAAACTACAGGAACAAACCATTGCATTGAGTCCTTCCTCAGTGACTGCAGATTATGCGACATATGGCATTGCATTTGGTAATTCAACTCTTAGGTGCATCGCGTTAACTGTAAGTCATATTGAATAAGTGCTCCAGGTAACTGCACAAACTCCAATGCCATTCAGACTGGATCAGGGTTTAGAGGTCAGTCGCAAACCTGTGTGATTAAACAGCACACTCAAGAATTTGGCTTGATGTTTAAATGGCATAGCTGTCCATCCTGCTGACATATATTTCGTACAGGATGGGGAATGGCCTTTACCAGCCATCACCCCAAAAAAAAGACTGCTCTGTTTTCAACTTGAAATGATAGGTAAAATTCAAGAATCCATGTTGGACACTGAAGAGTTCCGTTTTATGTGTGATACATATTTGCATCACATTGTTTTCTGTCACGTCAATCTGCTACCACTTTGACGATTGGGTTCACGAGAGCAAAACAAATGCACACGTGAATGAGTGACAGAATAAAGCTTAACTTATGCATCCACCTTTAAGGCTAATCCCTGTTTAGCCTGTGGCAGTGTTTGAATCACTAAAACATTGTCAGCCAATTAATCAGTCTTCAAATTTTATTTAAACTAGTACGAATGATTCTGAGACGATCTGCTGTCCACAGCGGCTTTATACTGTGGATGAAAAGCAGCTTCTTTAGTTCATTAAATGCCGGCAGCGAGAGGAAGGTAGCAGAAGTCTAACGGTACGTTAATAAATCTGCAACCTCTGGTTCGAGAAGTGCCACGCCAAGAGTGCAGTGCCATTACGTCCACTTACCTTTATTAAATCATGCACAAATGACTCCAGGTTGCTACTAAGTAACGACATGCATTACTACACGCATCAGACGGAGCCGCTGTGACTTGGTATTCTGCCATTTAAGTGGGAGATGTTGGATTACAGTAGATCATCAATCCTGTGCGTCATTGCTTCCATTCCGAGGATCTTTTTTTCACTTCATTTGCATTTCATATCAATTGACCAAATGCATTTAGGTGCAGAGGCTGATTTGTCACATTTTACAGTATGATGTGACCACATTATGCAACTACATACTGTAGAAATAAAATGTTATGGCATCAGATTGATGTGGTTATATGCTTCATCAACATTGAACAACTTAAGCCTGTGGTATCTCCCTCTTCTGGCAGTTGGAGTAATTAAAGGCACTTTGGACGTATAATGACAACCTTTCTTCTCACCATTGATCCCTTTCTTTTGTAGACTCTCAGCCATCTGCTGAATGCAACTTGTTGTTTTTATTTGGAGCATCAAATACCTTTTTGGGATGTTTCCCGGGCTTTCCTGCCAAACTCATAGCTACTGTAGCCTTCTCCATGTCCGTCACTACAGTTGCATCCTCTTTGACTCATTTTTTTTAAGAAAGTCCTGCTCCAGCTTTGAAGGAAAACCAACACCATCTGCCCCTGGCTTTAGATTGGCAGTGGTACTGCACCATCCAGACAACAGAATCATTGTTGAGCTGCAGTTGTTGAGTGTCTCTGTGACTGGCCGAGCTATTTCAAAATGATGACACCAGCAGTGTCCGTGCCTAAGATTGAATGTAATAACCACCTGACCTTTTGAGTCATATTCTAAGTCAGTTATCCTAGTAGTACCAAGTAGGCTACTGCTGCATCCAATGCAGTGTTATGCATGAACTCGTTGCGGAGAGGCGGTGGTCTAGTGGCAGAAACTTGGACTATGGGCAGAGACGGTCTCTGGTTCGTCTCCGGTTCGACTCCACGGAGAGACAACAAAAGACGAACCTGGATTGATCTGTCCAAAAATCCAAGAGTCTCCCTACCCTGTCTAATGCCCCTGAGCAAGGCACCTTACTCCCCCAACATCTGCTCTCCGAGCACCGTACATGGTCGCTCACTGCTCTGTGTGTCCTGCACACAGATGGGTTAAATGCAGAGGTTAAATTTACCTACCATTGCATGAGTGTTTTCTGTGCATGTGTTTGATATAAATAAACATATCTTAATCTTAATCTTAAAAGAGCTGTACTCATTACAGGGCGTTCATGTTTTTTTTTTGAAGGATGAAGTGATAGTGAATGTAATTCCCTCTCGCGGGATTTAACGACGCTCCAATTACGGCACCGTGTTATTAAAGTTTTCATTTCCACCTAGCAAAACTATACTTTTAGAGTGAAGATCCCCAATGAAATGATGCAGTTGTGGCTCAAAACGTCTAGCAATCCATAGCACAACATCTACACAGTATATGTCTCATATTTTATCAAATAATATGAGGCAGCACAAAGTAAGAGGTTTTAGAATGGACCGCCAATGAACCGGGAGAACACCAACAACAATAGGGGGCAGTTTGCACTGTGGACATTGGATTGGAGACTTTATCAGAGTCATGTACTAAAACAAAATTGATTGTGACAAAACATGTGACATACATAAGACATGACTTATGTATGTCACTCTTTTCAGGCTGTTGAGTGTTGGTCGTGGAAAGATAAGAACGATGCTATTGGAAGCTGCGGAGTCTCTGATCGTCTCTCGGCTTTGTGGACATGTATAGTTTGTGTCTTGTCGACATGCCATCGCTGTCAGTTACGTACCCCAGTGACCACTTTTCCTGTAGTCCAACAGAAGGTTGACAGTTGTGGTTTTTCAGTTAGTATGTGTGGTTTTCCCTGGCTAAAAAAGAACAAAAGAAATGAGCCATGCTTCATGAGGCAACACGTTTTCCGGGCTCTAATGAGATCAGTGGTGGGGCCGTAGGTTTGTGTCACCCAGGGTGGCGTCAGGTTAGTCTAGCTGTCGTTGTGTTCAGGGCACTCTGAAATTACTCCTGAAATTACTCCGGAGCAGAGCGACTACTGAACACACAATACATCATCATGAATGATTGACACAAAAGCACTGCAAATCAACCTGTAGGAAAATTTTAAATTTCATGTGCGCTGTCAAATCACAGTGTCCAAAGGAGAAGAGGGGACAGCATGTTTAAATGACTTGCCTGTGATCTGAAGAAAAATTGTTTTAAAAGGCAAGAAAAATAATCCTTTGCATTAAAAATGAGCATAAAATGTATTTATACCAAAAACTTTTACTTCAACTTAACTTCTAGTGAAGCAAGAATGTATATATTTATAGTAAAGGTAGTTCTATTTTAGTGGGATATTTTGGTGTTCTTTCCACCCCTGACAGTAAGTATTGTGAAATGAGATGCTGACACAGCACAGTGTGTTTCACGGTTGTATTGAAGCACTCCCACCGGAGTTTAGGCTCCAGGAGAAGCCGGAGAGAGAGAAAGAGGTATTGATTTGAATTGCGAGGGGGACGGGGTGGTGGCAGCCTGAGAAAAGTGAGCAAACAGAGGTGGAGAGGTGCTCAGCTGGTGATGTGCCCAAATGGGAAGGAAGTGATAAAGTGGATTTGATCAACATTCCTGCGGTGGGGTCTGAGTGGTTTTCAAGTGTTGTGCATTAAAAGTTGTAAAAGTGAGTGACTAAAACAAACGAGAGGATGTAATATCTTAAACTTTTATGATGAACTTGGCCATGAGTGAAAACATACACACACAATTAGTTGTCTCCCGCATTTAGTGTTAAACTTTGCATCAGCTCCTTAGAGCATTTCCAGCATTTGGCCTTCCCCCAGCTCGACTCCTTCCTGATTCTACTCTCTTACTGCTTCAGAGTTGAACCTAGTTCTTATTAAGTTTTCACCTGTCGAGAGCGATTGTACTAAGTTCCCTTCCATTCTGAACAGCACGGACAAACTAAATAGCCCGAACCTTAGACATTATATAGTAAATCTGTACCATCGAGTAGTCAGATCACTGAGGTGATGTCTTCCTATATCTTTTTTGTTCCAGGCCAATGTATGACCTCAGAATTAGACAAATTAATTACAACCAGGGTTGAGGCAGATCCTTTTGAAATGTAGTAACTTACTATTTACATGCCATCTAAAATGCAGTTTGTGTATTCATCACTCCTACGTTAGCCAATGAGCTAAGCCATGGCTGACACAAATGGCAGCACTGGGTTCATAGTGGTTGAAAGAACATAAATTATTGAGAAAAAAAAAACGAGACCGAATTTATAGTTAATTGTTACTTTTGTAATCAGATCTTTTATTTTGTAATTTGATCGTGTAATCTTGATTAAATGGAATGGATGTTCACGGACAGGTACAATGACATCCAGGGATGGGTCTAAATGTCATTTGTCATTGTTAATATTATCCTTACAATTATCTCATAGGAATTACATTTGAACATGTTAGTATCTTTATTGTTTGTAAAGTACTTTGAGCTGCATTTATTGTATGAAACATCCGATACATATAAAGTTATATATGATAAGAATGCCCTAAATGGTTTATTAGGACTCTGATGAGTTGGTTTCTTCCGCCTGATAATTGCGAGCTTCCTAAGTTGCATTGACATCTCTTAGGATCAATCGCACATTGACACTCCTCTTGAACAGTTTAACCAATTGGAAACAGCTGCACCCTGTTTATCTCTTTAAGTAACAATAGAACAGCCAAGGCCCTGACTGGACCTGACTGTATGTTTCCTGTGTAGTACAGTATGTGTGCACACAGTCAAATGGAAGTGGACTCACCACAGCTTGGCTGAGCTGGTGATTTCAGCCAAAATGCTGCTGTCACAATTGCAGGTTGATCAAAGTGCATCTTCCAGGACTTGACGGTTGAGCTGCTGGAGTCGGATTTCCAAGGGCACAAGTTTGAACTCAGTATGCTCTCTACTGAGTGGAGCAGGGGGATTTACCTTCCCATGTACCAGCACAATGTATCATATGGACAGTTTAAAGAAGGGTAACTCAGTGCTGAATCACATTATATGAATACAAAATCTACATATTCACATATTCCCAGATCTTTCTTGTAGTTTTTGCTCACCAGGGGCAGAACAAACAGTACAGTTCTGCTTTAAATGTGATGTCAGATAATGAGAAGATTAATCATCTGCGAGAAAGATCAGGCCCAGTGCACCTGTCTCTGGAGGAAGTGGAGCCGTGGAGGGGCTATAAAGAGAATGCTGGATTCTAAAGGGGGCTCTGTGCTCTCTGTGCTCTCCCAGTGCAAGTGGATGGAGACCAGGAAAGAGATACTTCTCCATCCAGGCCATGCAACAAAAGAGTCCTGAGACCCGTCCACCACTCAAAAGGCGCGTTGAGAGAAACCAATATCATTACTGGCAATGCCAAAGCATGTGTGATGAAAAGGCCAGCCAGTGAATGGAGCCCGATGGGTTTTCACTGAGGTCAAGAGGGGCAGCGAGGTAACTACGCCGGCGGACTGCAGATGGTGGCGTCTCTTTGTTTTAGCCAGACTCTCATAACAGTGTGTGGATGGGCGCTCTCTTTTCTTCAAAGCTGTTTGCCTGCATGAATGAATATCTGGCTGGGAATAGCCTCGTTTGAAAGCGGTCCACTTACAGCCCATATGTTCCCACATGAAGTGTAACACGGCTTTGGATTGTAGTTAACATTGTAGCAATGAAGACAGTATCTCTCAGTTGTTTGGTTTCTCAAATGTATCTCATGTGATCACTGAGGGCAGACGCCTGCAGAAACATCAACCAATGACGCCATTGTCGGCGGAATTATAAACACCGTTGTCATGTTTCTACCTAGCACAAAATAGCAACGTAAACATGGGAACAAAATGTGGCCAAGTTTACGTTGCAACGGTGAGTCAGATCAACATGGCTCCGCAGAAATCATTCCTTTTCACATGTCTAATGTGTTCATTAGAACGTAGTGGATTATTTCCTGACCCATATTACATCCTTCCACCAAGTTCCGTAGTAATGCGTCTTGAAGATTTTTGTGCAATCTTTCTTATGAACAAACGAGCCAACAAACAGACAGACAGAGGTGAAAATATAACCTCCTTTGTGGAGGTAAGTAAAACCCATCAGCATTGATATGGAGTCTCCAGTAACCTTCTAGCTCTGGTTGGGTGCTCGCCAACTCCTGAGAAGAAAATACCTGGCTGCTTCCAAACATATTTGGTTTATTATGTTACACTTGTGGATAAATCCAACAATGACCCCTTTAGAACGAAAACAGGTCACATTGTATATCAGGGAGGAGACTGCCAGCCATGTTCATTGGATCCTAATCGCTAGATTGAGTTCTCTCTCCTCATCGTGGTGTGAAGAGTCGCCCTCACTCCTCGGACTGTCAACCCTGACGCACTTAGAGTCACTGTTTTATTACTGCCCTCAAACAAACCGGTTATAACAGCAGACGCACTGTGAGTCACACAAAGTCCCTGGCAGACAGAACTTTCTTTTGAAAGGAAGATCAAAGCTGCGGCGGCAGCAACGGGCCTGGCTGTGCACAGAATATTCATGAATATGAGACATCTGTCAGCTACTAGACAGCGTGCGGGCGGAGAGGGAGGGAGGTGACATTTGTCTCCCAACAATGAGGGATGTCCTTCAAATAGGGAAATAAGTAAACACACCGAGAGCAAATGCACAAATTCTTCACGTCGGCTCAGAGGCTGTTTTGTCTTATCAGGAGTTGAAAACAAAAACATGGACTGCAAGGCTTCTGTGTTCCAGCTCCTTTGCGTTCTATGAATCATGACAGTTTTGCATAATACCTATTTCTCTGTGTGATTGTATCATTATTTATATGACCTTTTTTTTCAAACATGTTCTCTGTGAGTCTGCAGAACGCCGTCCTTCCTTCAGGCACTGCGAGTTGAATTTAAAGTCACAGGCAATGTCATCACGGATTAAATTTTCATATTAATAAAGACCTCTTGCATGGTGTCCTCAGCTGTAATAGGGAACAGAGGGTGAACAGCACAGGAGAAGAGGAAATAACAACAACAATCACATGCTCCGGTTACCATGGCACTTTGCTCTGAGGTTCCTGGTCTGTAATTTATAGAGGAAGGTGGTCAGAGGAAGTGCTGATGCTAAAAAAGTGAAACCCACACCTGCTGGGAGGCTGCTGGCCTCGGGATGCCAGCAGGTCTGGAGAGGTCACATCTGGAGCAGAATGACATCCAGCAGTGGCCAACCTATTCCAAACACCTGTGATAGTACGAGAGGAGAAATGACAGCAAAATGGAACTGTATCATTTTTCATTTTCATTTTTTCCTCTCCTCTCGGGTACCCAGTCGTGATGTGCAGAGCACATTGATGTGGGCGCATTATTGAGGCGAGGCGGAGTGGATGCACAGTGGATGCTATTTTATTTTTGGAATGTTCATGTCTCTAGATTGGAGACATAAATTCCTTCGGGTCAGTGATGGGCGGATTAGGATGACTATTAGCTTATTGGGGATATTGGTTTTCCCAAGCATGAAATTTAGAAAATGTCATACTATCTTATTTGTTTGAGCTGAATCCTTTTTAAAGTGGCTCTCATACAAAAATTTCATGAAAAATCTAATATTAAAATAGGCCTTTTTTTAATGTTTATTAATAATAGATCATATGACTATGGACACTATTTTAACATTCTGTCTTTATGTGTCCGAGCCTGACTCATAAGTAACTCTGTTTCTGACATGCAGGGTTATAGCTTGTTTTTCCTGTTCCTGTGCTGTTCCTGTGCAGTACAGAGAATTAGTCGAGCCAACGTGACTGACCCGATCGCAGTATAATCAAAATATGTTGTCAGGTATTCAGCCCCTGGACCAGTTTATCTGTGTGTAACAAGAATCACACCCATATATTTGTATATTGCTATCTTGAAAATTTATTTTGAAATATTAGTGAAATACTTAACATTTAACAACTTATTTTTTACCGGAAAGATTTTAAACATGCTTCTTGTAATTATTTTCATTACAACATTCGGTCTTATAGAGTTCTCCATCTCTCTCTCTTTTCTATTCCCTCTTTGCCACCCACCTACTCTCTTCCCCATTTTACTCCGCTCAATAAAGTTATTATTATTATTATTACAGACCAGTTTTTCATGGGTAAAAAGAATAAACACTTTTCACTGCCTCAAGATAACAATGCACCTGACTCATTTCGAGACCACCTGGGGCACTCAAAGGTTGCAAGTGAATTTTCTATTGAAACAATGTGGATACTTGCCTGGAGGACAACCACTGGGTCAGTCTGAGACTAGCCAAGACAGTACTTGGCAACGTTTTGCAAGATAAAAACCCAGTTTTTAAATTCAAAGAGATTGTTCCTGGAGATGTGAAGATGAACAAACGTTTACAATGTACAGTACATGTAAGGGTCACCCAGCTTTGTGCCTCCCCTTCCCATCAGCTCAGTGCTGAGTTTAAACATCTTTTATCTTATTGTTTTATTTGGAATGGCAATAATAAACTAGCAAGAATTTTTTTCTAAATCCCTTGTGGTTTTGTTCTGTCACAGTAAAGTCAAACTGCTGTTAAAAAACACAGGCCTTTTACAGTAATTCACTCATTTCAAATGAAAACTATGATTGCAAACCTTATTCGAACAAAAAAAACAGTAGTTTAAATAATCTTTTACCACAAAATACATGTCATGTATTATCGGTGTATCTAAAGCCTGATATATTGTATTACGAGGATGCAAAAAACCTTTGTCAGTTGAGTGTATTTAGTAAATACACTAAAACAACATGTCTGCATTAAAGTGATAAAGCTTCCACAAACCATAGTAATTATCACAGCATTGTATGAAAACTATGTTCCTTCATTATCAGGAACACACACTCATTTATTTTGACTCTGTCCCACACACATGTCCCTGCTGTCACTAACACTCACAGGAGCACCACATGTATATTAATCCTCAGGTGTAAATAGTTCCTACTAACAGTAACACTCCCTGGAAATTATCTGATTTATGAGAAACGACTGAAATATTTTTACAGGCGTTAAAGCATTTTTTTTAGAGTGTCTCCAGCCATTTTTTTCCTGCAGAAAAATAAACTGATTAATAGATCAAACCCCCTCATGAGCTGCCATATGGCACAGTCCGCAGCCCGCCTGGTGGACGCTCAGTCTGCCTGTCTTCTGTTTCATGAACCCCTCTGTGTTGTCTCACAGTTGTTGACGTGCGCCTTTGACGTTGTTTCGCGTTCCATGTCAGAGTAATTGATGGTGACAGTACCAAGAGACTTTGAGACCAAACAAAATATCACAGCGAAGAAGTGGTTGCCAAACTGCCGTGTCATGTTGTAAATATTTCATCGGGCCTATATAAACAGCATGACATGGGGGCACACAGCACTCTGTTGTTAATTAGTCCCAATTATAATTTCTGATGAAGTAAACAATAAGCATGAAATGAGTTTTCCCAAACCTTTGCATCCCAACGTATGTGTCTCAGCTGAGCAATGTTTGGCTTCTACTGTCAGTAAAGCAAACACTTCTCCAACTAATGCTGTCAAGGTGTGGGGGTGATGATGAGGAGAGACTCAATCAACCTCACGGCAAGATGGCTGCATATATAGGCAACACAGGTCACTTCTCTTTCGTCATTCACTCGTCTAAAGCCTAGCTTACTCTCGGATCACCCCTTGATCAGCAGTCCCCGATTGTTTTTGCGAACTCCTCAAAGATGCGTATAAAGAGGCTCCCTGTCGCTGCCGCATCGCACAATCCAATCCAGCATGTTGGAGTCGGTGACAGCTCCAGTCAACTTCAGCCAATCAGATATTTACAAGGAATTATTACACAGCCCGTTAAACAGCTTGTGCTGCTACAACCTAGTACATCCATGGTCTAACATTGCTTAGACTTGTGTATGTAAACTTGCTTCTAAAGAAACAGTTACTTTGAAAAAGTAACTTAGTTACTTTACAGATTACTTGATTTTAAAAGAAACTTAGTTACTTTATAGATTACTTGATTTTAAAAGTAACTAAGTTAGATAATAAGTTACTTTATTAGTTAAATTGGCTTTGCCAACACTCACTTTAGGGTTCCCCTAGCGGGCGCCGTAGCTGAGGTGATCCACGAGATGGGACCGACACGCGTCCAGAGTTGCCGCCGCCGACCGCCGTACCCGGTCCCCTCCAACCTGTCCCCGCCTTCCGCATCGCCGAGATGTACTTGGCGCCAAAATACACCAAAAGGGCAAAGTGAACAGTTTGTCTTCTTTGCTTGGTCTCACTCTTTGCTGTTGCATCAAAATAACAATTACCTAAGTAATTTACAAGAGGCCTCAGCCAAGTACATCCATGAAGAGTTCAGGGGGGGGCTCGGCCTCCCTGAGCGTCTTCTTGACTCTGCCTGTAACTCAGAATGTACTTATCTGTGAACTACACAGGAAGATAGTGTCACTGAACATCCACCTTCTCTCAGCAGGCCCCCCCAAACTTCTGTTTAAACACTGTACGTTACATTGTGAATCCTAACCAGAAGAACGGTGGCTCTTTAATCACGTCGCTGAACTTTCCTGCTTCTTATTCTCTCATTGGACTGATGTATATGCATGAGGTAGCGCTGCATCAACCTCAGCGGCAAAATTACCCATAGAGGACTAAGGTCTTATATGACAGGTCACCTATCACATTTGTATTCATGAGCAAGTTAAATGAATGAATAAATGCATAACAAGAATCTGCTAAATTGTTGCATAAATGTCAAAGGATGCATGTGGCACCGGAGCTTTGTGATTTAAATTTGCTAGAGATGGTGTGCGCTGATTGGCTGTGGAATGGTGTGAATAAAAGAAAAAAAAAGAAACCTTCATATCCAAGAAAAATGCTCTGTGCTCTGTGGGCTCAGGCTGGGTTAAAAGATATTATTAGTTGCTTGTGAAACAAACCTGATGAATCTAAAGAGCATGAAAGGGTCTTTGGAGCAGACTTGTGCAGGGTCTTGACTATCTAGGGAGCAGTGCGATATTGTACACACACCATACCATTATTTGTTGTGTTATCTCCCTCTTTGATTCTTTGTGTCTGCTGGGATGGAGACATAAGAGCTGTGTGGACTATTCCAATGCAATCTGCACAAACAAAATGGCTCTGTTTGTGTACACGCTTATCACCGAGCCAGGCAGTGGGACCAGTGTTTGACTGCTACTGCTCATAATGCTAGATGCCTTTGATCTGGCAGAGCCCTTCCTAACTGCCATGCAATGACAACACACGCACCCATGTCGCCAAGGCCACTTCTATAACAAGACATGAGCTTTCAAGTTATATTTGGCAGCTCCTGTGTAGAAGTTGGACTAAAAGCCATCTTTTTTTTTTCACACAAAAATCATTTTCAAAGTGATTTCCTCTAATGAGAGAGGGAGAACTAGCGGCATCCCAGGTGGTTAATGTCCTGGATAAAAGGATGTGATTCCTTTTTAGGTTATAAGCACAGGACAGGTCATTTAAAAAGCATAACTGTAAGATGCATAGGCTGTGTAAAGATTGATGACATGACTGCTCCCCAAAGGAGAAGCAGAAAATTAGATTGGGTTTTATATCAGAAAAAATTGATTTGTCCAACTGACTTTCAGAGAATTTGGCATCCTATAGTGAGCTGGAGTGAAAAATGAGAGCGAGATGTTAATTTTGTAATTGGTTTACTTGGGCTTTGTGTCATTGGTCAACATTTAGAAACTAACTGTTCAATTTTGTACAGCATCTCTTTGTTTCGCCACCAATGTGTTATATACCTGGGATATTTTGGCTTTGTTTCTGGATAGTGGGAGAGAGTAGAGACCCACCGTTCATCTTTATGTAAAGTCAATATTGCAATGTATTAGAGGAGGAGACTAATTTCAGTTGCACCAGAAGTTA